>NW_022196898.1:24233849-24239186 GCF_008632895.1 Mastomys coucha
CCCACGGGAGGAGTTGCGGAGATTAACTATGGAGCAGAGACTGAAGGAAGGGTAAGCCAGCCTAGATACCCTACTTTTAAGAGGTCTACAAATAACTACTGTGATAATTAGCTTAATCTTTGACTTTATATACCTCATACGAGTCTAAATGGGTTGATAATTTAGATATCCTACAATCATGATTTGGGGAGAATTATCCATTAGCTATGATGAATGTTCTATATCATTATTAATTAAAATTTGTACATGGCATATTAAAGTACTGTGGCATTTTTGCAACACTTCTATGTTTTAAAAACTTATATCTTTAATCAAAATAGTTCATTCTAAACTCAGATTCATTAAGATGAAAGGTTTAAAGTGGAGCATATAATAGAGGCTTTCAGTAATTGCCAGATATAGATAATTTAGAAATATGTTCAATTTGAGAAGTTATATATTTCACTGATATTTCCAGAATAAAATTAATAAATTTTGAGTAATTAGGATTAATGATAAGGGCTCAATAGATAATAGTTGGAATATTCAAGGTAGAGAAATAGGCAAGATAGGCAAATTAGCAGATAACTCCTCTTAGGAAAGAAAGAAGGCAAGATGGACAAGATAACCTAGCCACTGCTTCCACTTAGCCAGGAGAGGAAGATATTCTATAGGCTGTAGAAAGGAAGAGGAAACTAGAATGAGACAGATAACATGGAGCTTTTAAAAACAAAGTGAGATTAGTTAGGGTCAAAAGGAAGTGGTCATGTAGTCCTGGTAATGATTATAAAAAAATATTTCTTAATTCAGAGGTTATTGGTATGGTTCTGACATTTGCAGAATTTTTTGTTTTGTTAAACACATTTAAGAGTGAATGGAAAGCGGGAAAAGATAGACAGGCATCCTGAAAGTAGTATCATGGTCAGTTATAGCTACTACAACAAAGTATCACAGAAAAGAAGGACTCAAAAACTTATTTCTCATAATTCTAGAAGCTAGAAGGGCCAAAAGATCTAGTCTTCTAAATCTAAATCATGCCAACAATGTGTTCTGATTAATTCATCAGTAGATGACACAACTGAATCATTTAGAGGTCTCATGATCTAGACCCTTGTCTCAAGCATCCCATCTTAGCATTGCACGATAACAAGCTTTCCATGTGTTGTTATATATACCCTAAAATTATGTCTTCAAAGAAAATTCAACAATATTTGATAACAACTTATTTAGAAACAAATGAGGCATTTTAATTTATATATTAGAATTTTTTGACTTATTAATATTCCAGTTCTCTAAAAATTTATTAATACCCATATCAAGGTCTTATATCCACAGAATATTACATTAAAAAATTATAATTATCATTTTCATGAAAGACTCAAATCAAATGAGGGATGATACAGCTTAACAGATGCATCTCCAGGATCCTAAAATGAAACACATTCCATTCAAATAGAATAAGTGGAGTTTATTGGATAAAGACACTATTTACCAAAGTATGTCAGGGTTTTAAACAAATTTTTATAAATTGAGTTGTGAAGGACCAATATAAATATGGGTAAGAGTTCTCCCCTTACATGAGAACCAGTTTGCAATTCACTAGAGAAGAGAGTCTGATGGAAGATACATCTCTCTGCCACAGAGGTGCCTTGTCAGGGAGGCAGTTAGGTTTGAGAAAACAAAATCCAGGCTGAATGGCTCCAATAGCCCTAATTTCCTTCTCTTAGAAGGAATGCAGTAGAATTGAGTTTCTTAAGAAAATTTCTGACTTGGATCCTTTGCATCTATTCTGATCCTTCTGACACATAGAACATAGAAACACTGCAAAAAGTTTTGATGATTAATATCCAAGTGATGGTGTTCTGAGCATTCATAAAGTTATACTAACAAAAGGTGATCATCGGAAAAGGCAATTCCATTCCTTAAGCACATGGTTTTCTTCAGCTAAAAGAAAGGTTCTGGAAGAGCCCATGTGCCAATTGTAGAAAAGAACCTGAATAACAAGAAATAAGAAGACCTGAAAGACAGGGAAGTATAACATTCTGCCATCATGGCTGCCATGGCATGGCTAAGTCTCTTGCATCACCTTCTCTCTTACCCACATCATGATGATCTTACCCACATCACAGTCTTTGTTCACACAGCTAGGAACCATTTTGATCCTTTAATGCTCATCTCTTGAAATGGAAGACACTATCTCTGTGAGTTTCTAAAGACAATGGCCAGAAAGCAATGAGTAACATTCTGGCATACCTATTAACAAATTGAAAATTTTTGAGTTTAACATCTGATTGCTTTTACTGACAACAATTGCAAGCAATACTGCACATGAGACAAAGATTATTAAATTTCTGTTCTATGACTGAATGTCATATATTTGTAGAGTATAGGAATAATCTTTTGGCATAAGAAAAATTCATAGTGAGTAATCTTCAGCAGTTGGTGGGGGGACAATAATTCAATTATGTCACACATGGTAGCTTGATACCATCCATCTCTTTTTCTAAGTAACAACTCAACACAGGCTAGGTGGTTAAAATAACAGAAAATAGAGTTTCACAGTTCTAAATATATGACACTACAAGAACATGGTACTGAAATGGCTGACTCTTTTCTCAGAAATGTAGATATTTTTGTTGTGCCCTTACATAGCCTTTTCTTGCTATGGGTATATGTTATTCACTTTCTTGTCTTATAAAGGCCTACGATGTGTAGGGTCTTGTCTTCTTTGTTGGAGTGACAAAAGCTAGAATCTGTTGGGAAGAAAAAAGTTGATTAGATTGACTGTGGTTCACTTTCTTAGTTGCTGTTGATATGCTCAGGTAAGTGTTCAAGGAGGTATAAAATAAGGTGGCTGTCTTAGGGTTTCCATTGCTATGATGAAACATGACCAAACAGTATGTTGGGGAGGAAAGGGTTTACTGGGCTTATGCTTCCAAATTGTAGTCCATCACTGAAGGAAGCAGGGACAGGAACTCTAACAGGGAAGGAACCTGAGGGCAGGAGCAGATGCACAGATCATGGAGTGATGCTGATTACTGGCTTGCTCCCTATGACTTCCTTAATATGCTTCTGATAGAACCCAAGACCACTGTGCCAGAGATTACAGATCTCCTACTGTGCTAAACCTTCCCTCATCAATAACTTATTAAGAACATACTCTATAGCAGAACCTTATGGAGGCATTTTCTTAACTGAGGTTGTCTCCTTTCAGATGTTTAGCTTCTGTCATGTTGATATGAGAGGAATTAGCTCAGTAGTTGACCTGATTCTGGGGCAAATCATAAGCAGTATTGTTCCCTGGGCTTTTCTTCACTTCCTACTTCCAGGTTCTTGACTCTGGATTCCTGACTTAAGATTCCTACCTTGACTTCCCTGGATGATTATCTATGATCTGTAACTCAAATAAACAGATTCTTTCTTAAGTCAATTTTGGTCAGTGTTTTATCACATCAACATTAAGCAAACTTGAACATTGTCTCCTTTAATTTTATTTCTGAATAAATTTAACTGTAGCAACTTTACAAGCTTTATATTAGCCCAGTTTGTTAGTTCATATATTAATGAAGAATCTGAAGCTACACAAATCTGTAAAGAAAGGTTATTTATTTAGCTAATAATTGTGAATTTTTATGTCTTATATATGATGATGGCTTTCTTGTTGGCAGAGTCCTGGGGCAGTAGCACTGGAGACTCATAGAGAGGAAAATTCCCCTGTGTTTCAGTTCTGGTTTTCTGTCTTTATATGTAATCACCAGTATTCAATCATAGAACTCTGCTCTTATGAGCTTATACAATACCACTATCTCACAAAGACCACCTCTAAAAACAATAGTCAGGTAAAAATTCTAGTCTCTGAATACAGCACAGGAGGGACTGAACCCTATGCGTATGGTCTCTACTCCAGATCATTCCTATTTCATACCAAGTTTCAACAGATGAATTTGACTGGTAAATGGGGTCTGAAATACAACATTTTGACTGTTACTCTTAAAATAATGTGTTGGACAATGAGAAGAGGACAAGATTTCAAATAGCTATTACCTTGAATTATTATTGCCATAGAAGAGCCAAAGTTTTATTTCAAATGAAGGTATAATCTAACTTTTGAAGTCATGGAGGAAGTATAAGAGATAAAGAAGTCAAGATACATGATTCTGAATCAGAAAATACCATCAGATCACTAGAAAACTTCTGTAGGTATTGTTTCACTTACAGCTGGGAAACTGACTTGGCAGAGGACCATGCCTAATGAGTAAATACAACAGAGACATAGAGAGCTCAATTCAGCTAGCTATGTACAGTAGTAGGAAATGAGTAAAACACTGAAAAATATAAGCACGTTGTAGGCAACTCTAAAATCATTAACGGTTTAAACAAAAGATTCACTCAGTAATGGAACCTGCATTTTCTGCAAAGATATATTCAATATTTTCAGTGACAGTAAATAACTAAAAGCCTTTAAACCTATAATAGAATGAGATCAGTGATAGCTTGAATACACCAGTAAAATGTCTGACTCATGAAGAGATCATTCTACATTAAGAAAAAGATTGCAGAACTGTATGAATCTATATCTAAATGGGTAGTAAGATGATTGAACAATGCAGAAAAATACAAAGCCTGATGTGTACAATTTCCTCCACAGTGACTTTAGAATTCTAAATTTTATGTGTTGATTTCAGCTGTGAAATTATGTTAGATTAGTTAATTAAAATTTAAACAGAAATGTAGCTTATGGCTAATGATGTTGACATACCAGAAAAAAAGTGCATTCTGAAACCTTTCTATATGATGTTTGTCTACTAAGCAGCAATATCATCTCAAGATATTTTAATAGAATTCTCAATCTTAAATTTAGTCTACTAAATCAAAGATGTGGAGATTAATCCCAGTATTAGAGCACCTATTTAGCAGGTACAAGTTCCTGCTTTCTCTCCATCACTATTAAAAAGAGTATGTAAAAAAGATAAAGAAAACCTAACATAAAATTTAAAGTCTTAACAAATCAAAATCAATTTTCTAGTAAATGTTCCCTATGTTCTATATGAACACCAGGAAAAGAAACTAATCAAATGTTCAATCTGAAATAAAAACAAAAAACAAAAAAACTGATCGTCTGAACCCATTAGGAGACAGCTTTCTAACTTTTCCTACTTTCTCTGCATTGCCACAGAGAAATGTTTCATGAGCTGTGCCTGTGACTAGCCTTATTCAAAGCTGTTTTTCCATGCTTTGTTTGAAAGTTTGAAAATGATCTGGTTTGGGGAATACTTCCTGTCGAATTGAACGTCAGGAAGATGCACCTCCTAGTATAATAAATGAAACATACCAGAGCCAAAACAGAAAAAAAAAAAA
>NW_022196898.1:24239196-24249763 GCF_008632895.1 Mastomys coucha
AAAAAAAAAAGGCAAATCTGATGTCACAAATAACTTGAGGTCCTTAATGCAAAGTTCCCCTTATATACATCAAAACACCATATAATCAAATATGGTGGTTCTCTTCACATCATCATGGGAGCACATCATTTTTGGAACAAGAAAATCCTTTTATCATTACTATTGCTATTACTGTAATTTTTTTTAAAAAGGGCAGATGTTACTCACAGAGAACTCTTGTGTTTTCTGCCAGTGTCCATTCCAGATGCATCCAGATGTTGATAATATGAATATGGATAGAATATTAATAGGATTATGTTTTGTGGAAAAAATAAAGAATATTGAAATCAATATCTAATAAAAGTTAATAGGGAATGCAGTTGATTACATTTTATAGCCAAATGAAGGCTTCTTCCAATTTACTGCTCATTTATAAGGAAGAAATAGGGAAATGGCTGTAGACTAACTATAAGTCAATAGGTTCAGGATACAGGTTCAGCTACAAATTGGGGTCCTCGTTGTAGTCACTGCCTTGCTTGTAGTTGAATGTCCTTCAAGAATTGGACAGTTAGCTTCAAAGAGGCTCACTCCATTGTAAAATTTAGTAAAAATTTTATCTAAAACATCAAGAGGTTTTGGATACTAAAGAAAAGTATATTTTTATGGAAATTACAAGAAGGGAAACCAAAGGCTATAACAGGATGAAATCAGGTCAATAAGTAGAATTTCAGTTGTATTGCATATAAAGTAAAGGGATAAAATACAGAATTCTATTTCAGTAAGAATATCAAAAGTATAACATTTTAGGGTTCAGTTTATTATATATGTTACCTGGCAAATTCCAAACTATTTTAATGTCGTAAAAATTTTTCAAGGATTTTTGCCATTTAATTTTCATGACAAACAATAGAGGAGGCACTGATAGCATTTGAGCTTTTCTTACTCAGAATTGAGATGGTTACTTTTTTTCCATTTTTCACTGATTAAAAATAGATTTTTGCAATTTTTTTCTGATAAAAGTTTCTGCTCTCCTAACTTTCCTCAACTTCCTGTCCCATTCAATTCTATGACTTCTTTTTTATCTTTCTCAATAAACAATAAACTGGCATCTAAAAACCACTAATAAAATAAAATAAAACAAAAACGAGCAGAAATATTACAAAATAGACCCAAAATAAGGTCAAAGAAAGAAACATAAGAAATGCATATAGGTGCAGATACAGACTGTCCCACACCAACACACAGAAGTGTGTGTTGTATATAATGTATACATATATATATATATATGTATACATATATATATATATATATATATGAATGAAACCTTCTGTGTTAGGGTTCCATATAACACCTCAGATTAGCCCTTAGATTTAGCTTTTCTTCATTGTATTTTCTCTTTTTCCCACTCTTCTCTCACCCTCTCCATTTGACCCATCCAATTAAATCTTTCTCCATAACCATATCTATTCATAAATACTCTAGTTCCCCTTTCTTAGGGACATAGACAATTTCAAAGTTCTGACTATTACAAGTAGATTAACAAGTAACAAGGATGTGCAAGTGTCTTAGTAGTAGGATATAGAGTATTCTGGGTATATGCCCAATAGTGGTATAGCTGGTATTGAAGTGCAGTTTGCTTATCAGCATCCTGAGAAAATGGCTCAATGATTTCTATAGTGGTTATTTAAATTTACACTCGCACCAGCAATCAAAAAATAATTCCCTTACTCCACATTTTCACTAGCATGAATATTATTTGTTTGCAGATATTGGCCATTCTGACTGGTATAATGTGGGTCGACATTCTGCCCTGCTTCTGGGATGTGAAAGCACTACTAGAGAGGTGAAACGGGGAGAGCTCTAGACTGTGTTTACCCTGCTCCACCATTGTTGGGTGCTGGGCTTTAGGGAAGCACTGAAACATTCTTCAGGGGGTGGGAAAACACTGGTTAGGATGTGAGAGGCCTTAGCTAGGGTTCTCTCACTCTTAGGAATCCAGTCGCCACTGAAAAACTGCAGAGAGGAGTTAGCAGTTTGAGGGTCCACGAACTGCTACAAAGCCGGGACCAGGGGATTTCAAACTCCTGGACATACAGAAACTGATGGGTATCTAAGAGTTGGGGCCCATATTCCGAGGACAATGAAAAGCCTCAGGCTAGGGTACTGGGAACTCTGGCTTAAGTCACTGGCGAAAGTCTTTTGATTGGAGGTGTTAGTCTGGGAGTACAAAGGGGCCTTCTGTGGAAGATTTGTGTTGTGTATCCTTAGTCAGAGGCTTTCTCCATCCTCCCTATGGTATTCTTGATGAAAGAGACAGTCCATGTATATCTGTACTCTTTATCCATATTGTTTATTGTGGAAAATGTGTGCATACCACCTTCCCAAGGTGTACAAGAGAATAAATAACTTTTGCAGGAAGGAGTGTCTGGGAAGGGAAGCTTGTTGCCTAAACCTTCATGTCCTCTAGGTACCTTATTAGCATTGAGCATTCTGTTCTGGGTTGTGACTGACAGGGATAATGGGGTCATGTGTTCCAGACCAGGATTCTAGTAGGAAGCAGGAGATGCCTATCATGTCAGGTGGGTACCTGAGTGACAGAAGCTTGGACCCACTCCACCTTACTAAGTTTTCTGGCATGGACCACTGTCTCACAGTATAAGATGAAATTTTTTAGTGGTTGTTATTTGTATTCCCCTGATGACTAAGAAGGATGAACTTTTTTTTATGAATTATTTTTAATTAGATATTTTACATGTTTACATTTCAAATATTATGTCCCCTTTTCCTGGTTTTCCCTCTGCAATCCCCTATCCCATTCCCCCTTATCCTCCTTCTATGAGGGTGTTTCCCCAGCCACCCACCCACTCCTGCCTCACTGCTCTAGCATTCCTCTACACTGGGTAATCAAGCCTTTACAGGACCAAGGGCCTCCCCTCCCATTAATGCCAGAAAAGACCCCTTCAGCTCCTTCAGTCCTTCCCCAAATTCCTCCACTACTTCCCCAAATTCCTCCACTAGGGTTTCCTGTGTTTAGTCTGATGTTTGACTATGAGCTTCTGCATCTGTATTGGTCAGGATCTGGCAGAGCCTCTCAGGAGACAGCAAGCCCTTCTTCACATCAGAAATAAGAGTCTGGTTTTGGTGTCTACATGTGGGATGGATCTCCAGATAGAGCATCAGTCTCTTTTCCAGTTTTTTCTTGTATTACCTTCAGACAGAAGCAATTCTGGGATAAAATTTTGTAGATGAGTGAATGCCCTATCCCTCAACCAGGGGACCATGCCTAACCTCTGGATATGGTCTCTATAGGTTCTTCCTCCCCTTTGTTGGATATTTCAGCTAATGTCATCCCTGTGGTGTCCTGTGAGGCTCTTTCTTTCCTGGTATCTGGGGCTTTCTGGTTGCTACCCCCAGTTCCCCACCCCCAATTGCTGCACACCTCTGTTCAATTTCCTGACCCTCTGTATATCTCCGCCATCTCCTCCCATACCTGATTCTGCCCTTTTTTTCTCCTCACCTACCTTTCTTCCTCCCAGGTTCCTCCCACCCTCTACTTTCCTTGACCATATTGTTCCCCCTTCTAAGTAGTACTACAGAAAGAGGAACACTCCTCCATTGTAGGTGGGATTGCAAGCTGGTACAAACACTCTGGTAATCAGTCTGGTGGTTCCTGAGAAAATTGGACATAGTACTACCTAAAGATTTAGTACTACCTGGGTATATAACACTCCTGGGCATATACCAAGACACACTTGGGTCTTCCTTCCTCTTGAGCTACCTGTGGTCCATGAGTTATATCATGGATATTCCACACTCTTTGCCTAGTATCAAGTTATTAGTGAATACATACCATGTGTGTTCTTTTATGACCCAGTTACCTCACTCAGGATTATTATTTTCTAAATTCATCCATTTGCCTGTGAATTTGTGAAGTCATGAATTTTAAGTAGTAGCTAAGTACTACTCCATTGTGTAAATGTACCACAATTTTTGCATCCATTCCTCTGTTGATGGGCATCTGGGTTGTTTTCAGCTTCTATCTATTATAAATATGGCTCCTATGGACATAGGGAAGCATGTATCCTAATAACCTGTTGGAGCATCTTCTGGGTATATGTCCAGGAGTGGTATATACTCAGGTAGTACTAAATCCTCAAGTATTACTATGTCCAATTTTCTGAGGAACCACCAGACTGATTACCAGAGTGGTTGTACCAGCTTGTAATACCACCTACAATGGAGCACTGTTCCTCCTTCTCCACATCTTCACCAACATTTGTTGTCACCTGAGTTTTTGATCTTAGTCATCCTGACTGGTAAGAGGTGGAATCTCAGCATCATTTTGATTTCTATTTCTCTGATGACTAAGGATCTTGAACTTTTGTCTTAGGTGCTTCTCAGCCATTCCAGTTTCCTCATTTGAAAATTCTCTGTGTAGCTCTGTTCCCCATTTTTGATAGGATTATTTTGTTCTTTGGAGTCTAACTTCTTCACTTCTTTGTATATATTTCATACTGTCCCTTTATTGGATGTAGGCTTGGTAAAGATCTTTTCCCAATCTATTATTTGCCATTTTATCCAATTGACAGTGTTCTTTGCCTTACAGAAGCTTTGCAATTTTATGGGGTCCCATTTGTCTGTTTTTGATTTTAGAGCATAAGCCATTGATGTTCTGGAAATATTCCCTTATACCCTTGTGATCAAGGTTTTTCCCACTTTTTTAAAGTGCTCCTTGCCCATTTGTGTTTCTTCCTTTGGGAATTCTCTGTGCAGATCTGTACACTATTTTCATCGAGCTATTTGTATTCTTGATGTTCCAATTTTTTTTAGTTCTTTATATATTTATGACATTAACCCTCTATTGGATATATAGTTGGAAAAGTTCTCTAATCTACAAATTTGTGTGAATGAACTACTCTATTGACATACAAAAGTTTTTTCAGTTTCCTAAGTTCTTATCTATTAAGTTTTCTTCCTATTATCTCTATTTCTGCTAAGCCAATAAGTTCAATATAGTTCCTTACTTTCTCTTTTATCACATTCAGTGTAGCTGGAATTATGCTGAGATCTGTGACTGATATAGAGTAATGTTTTATGCAGAGAAATAGACACTTATATTCCTCTACAAGTAGGCATTCAGTTTGACTAGAACTATTTTTTGAATATGCTATCTCTGCTTCCCAGTGTGTATTTCTGGCTTCTTTATCAAAAAAATCATGTGTCCTTATGTGCATATACATGAATCTGAATTTATAATTAATTCCATTGATTATAATACCTATTTTATGCCAATATTCTATTATTATTGGTTTATTTCTATGGTATAACTTGAGATCCGAGATTGTGATGTCTCCAGCAATTCTGTTACCATTTTGGATTGTTTTAGCTATCACAGATTTTTTGTACTTTCATATGAAGCTGAAATGTTTCCTTTCAATTACTGTGAACATTCCTGTTGGAATTTTGGCAAGGATTTCATTCGATCTGAAGATTACTTTTGGTAGGAAGGGCATTTTCCCTATATTAATCTTTCTGATCCATGAACATAAGAAATATTTTCATCATTTGATATCTTTTTCAATTTCTTTCTTCAATGTCTCAACATTTTCACTATACAAATCTGTCACTTGCTTGGTTAGAGTGCCCCCCCCAATGTTTTTGAGGTTATTGTGAAATCTATTGCTTTCCTGATTTTTTTCTCTGTACATTTGTCATTTATATATAGGAAAGCTACTGACTTTTATGTGTTTATTTTCTCTGGTGTAACTTTCAGGAAAGTATTTATCAGCTGTAGAACTTTCCTGGTAGAATTTTTAGATCTTTCATTTAAACAACCATATCATCTGTCAATAAAGATACTTTGACTTCTTTCATTTCTATTTGTATCAAGTTGGTCTCCTGCAAATTTTTAATTGCTCTAGCTAAGGGTTCAAGTCCTACTGAGCTAATCCCACTCCTGCCCTATCCTCAGTACTAGTTATTTTATATAACTCTAGGTTGTTTTTTTTTTTTAAAGAAGAATTTAGAACTTTTCCCCATGTGAGGTATTGTACTTTTAAACTGCCCCTTTCTTAAATGATTCTAAAATAAAAGAGAGGACAAAACCTACTTTACAAATGACTTACATACCATACATTTCAAAAACACAATTGGAAAAACCAAGAGGAACTTTAGACTCTACCACTTCATACTGAGCCTGTCTCCATGAGATAGCATTGGCTGCCCAAGATGCTGATATTTAAGAAACAAACAAACAAACAAAGCGTCATTTAAATTTGGTCTTTTGAGAAGAGCGAGTATGTCATGGTCAGTTGTAATTTTGCCTTTACAAAGTCACTGGAATGGGGGGAGAGACATTTTGTCCAAGTTATAGATTCAGTGAAGCTATGTATTGTTTTGCTTAATGTATTGTATTATGTTCTCAAACAGAGCAAAGTTTGCTTTAAAACAAACAAGCAACAACTACAAAAAGAGATTTCAAGTTCTGTATTTACTATGTACTGAGAAAGTGGACAACATTGTATTATTTCTAATTTTAGTGGAATTGCTTTGTGCTTCAACTTGAGTAGATGTTAGCTAAGAGCTTGCTGTAAATTGTCTTTATTAGAAATACAATTCTTGTCTCCCTAATTTCTATAGGACATTTATCATGAAGAGATATTAGACTTTGTCAAAGCCTTTTATATAACAATACCATGTGAATTTTGGCTTCCATGATACTTTGTATATGATTGTCCAGAGAGCGGCACTGTTAGGAGGTTTAGCCTGATTGGAATAGGTGTGTCACTGTGGGCATGGGTTTTGAGACCCTCATCCTAGCTGCCTGGAAGAAGGTAGTCTGGTAGCAGCCTTCCGATGAAGATGTAGAACTCTCAGCTCCTTCTGCAGCATGCCTACCTGGATGATGACATGATCCCACATTGATGATAATGGACTGAACATCTGAACCTGTAAGCCAGCCACAATTAAATGTTGTCCGTATGAGTTGCCTTGGTCATGGTATTTGTTCACAACCATAAAATCCTAGACAGAAGTTTGTACCATAGTGTGGGGTGTTACTGTGATAAGCCTGACCATGATTTTGTTTGGAAGAATGTTGACATTGGAATTTTGGATTTGGAAAGCAATAGGATGCTTTAAGTGGGGCTTAATGGGCCATCTTAGAAGGAATATGGAAGACTTTGTTACTAAGAGTGCTTTGAACTGTGCAGATCTGACCCCAGAACTTTCAGTGGAGAAAATTTTAGGTATGTGACCTAGAGACTGTTGTGGTATTTTGGTGAAGAATGCAGCTGCATTTGCCCTTACCTGAAGCTAAAGTAAAGAGATTTATATTAACTGAATTGACAAAGGATGTCTCAAAAATCCCAACAGAGACTGATTACTGGTTAAGTCTCCTAAAGAGTATTTTGAACAAGTGTATCAAGCTTTGAAAGGAAAATCATAAAATATATAGTTCAAGTAGTAAAGGGTTGCCAGGAAGTACATTAAGCTGAATCCTCTGTACAAAGATATTAAATTGAATTAAGGACATACTGACTTTGGGGCAAGAGCTCACCTAGCTAAATTTAGATCCAGGCATGGTAGTACAAGCCTTTAATCACAGGAGGCAAAGGCAAGCAGATCTCTGCGTTCAAGGCCATCCTAGGACAGAGCAGATTGTAGACAAAGAAAAACTTAAGTTCAGGCACAGTAGTACACTCCTTTAATCTCAACATTCAGGATACAGAGCCATGTAGATCTCTTGAGTTCAAAGTCAATCTACAGAACAAGTTCCAGGACTGCTGAACTTAGGCAGTGAAAGAGTTAGAAAAGAGAAAGTGATAGTGTAATAGAATGAGGAGGAACTATGTTCCAGTCCCAGCAAGCAGCAGAACTAGGCAGCTTTGGCCATGTGGCTCTGGCTTTAGAGTCAAGAATAAAAGGGACTATAGGGAAAATTGATGCTGGTTAACTGGAGTAAAGAAATTAGAGGTGACTAAGAAGAGACCAGCATCACTAAGGTAGAATCTTCTGGGAAGTATTTTCTGAGAGCACAGAGGCTGTGTTCCAGAGATGGCCAAGGTTGTACCCCATGCTGTAGCTGGACTTGGTAATGTGTAAGAGTCACCTAGGTGGTACAGGGTTTGAAAAGCATGAAGGGATCATTAAGGACAGCTGAGGTTTGTGAAAACATGGCATTGTGAAAGGCCATGGAAGGCCATTGGTAAAGGTACCTCTTCGGTTACAGTTTTGGACCTAGGCCTGAAGGGGTCATGCAAAGAATTTGAGGCTTGGCACCATGAAGAGAGTCTATGAGAAGCTATTGGTAAAGCCTAGTTGCACCAGAAGACCCTAGTATATTGGAAAAGTCAGTACAATGGAATGAGCACCAAGAACAGCAGTAGCTATGGAATGCATCAATCTAAACTTAGAGTGCTACAGAGGACAGAGCTGGAGAAATGATGCCAGCCCTTTGGAAGAGTCCAGAAGATCATGTGTGGATCCCAGACACCAAAGCAAGAAGCTGTAACATTGAAGTTGCCTTGGAGATCCCAAAACGTTCAAGATGCAGAGTCCTGGGCTATCTGCTGAGAAAATCTGCTAATAGGGAGTGAAACCAGTCTAGGAGAAAGAAGCTTGTTGCAGTCAACAAAAATGAAAAAGGAGTTGGCTATCTGAAGACCACTTTGGCATCAGACATGGAGACGCAGAGTTTGAAGTTTGCCCAGCTGGTTCCCTTGAGCAAATTTTCTTTCTTTTAGGATTATACTTAAGTGATTGGATGAATCTTAGAAGAGACTTTCAATTTTGTACTTTTAACACTGTAGAGACTGATATTGATTATGGAGGATTTAGAAGTTGGATTAAATTTATTTTTTATTAAGCTATGGGTAGGTATGATCCCCATAGACTCATGTGTTTGAGCACACCTATAGGAGACAGGGAGTCGAATGTGATGGTTTGTATATGCATGGCCTAGGGAGTAGCACTATTAGAAGGTGTAGCCTTGTTGGAGTAGGTGTGGCTATGTAGTTGGTGTGTTACTGTGGACATGGGCTTTGAGACCCTCATTCTAACTGCCAAGAAGCCAATATTCTGCCAGCAGCCTTCTAATGAAGATGTAGAACTCTCAGCCCCTCCTACAGCACATTTGCCTGGATGCTGCCATGTTCCTGCTTTTATGATAATCGACTGAACCTTTGAACTTGTAAGCCAGCAACAATCAAATGTTGTCCTTATAAGAGTTGCCTTGGTCATGATGTCTGTTCACAGCAGTAAAACCCTAAGACACCTTCCAATCTGTTTATATGGTTGAAAACATTTATTGAATTATGAATGTTGAGCCATATATGCATCTCTAAGATAAATACTATTTGTTTGTTATATTTATGATATGTTCTTAGATTTTTCTTTGCAAATATTTTATTAGAAATTGTCTATTCATGTTTATGAGTGAATTTGGTCTAGAATTCTCTTTTTGTTGGCTCTTCATAGGATTTAGGTATTAGTGTAGCTAGGGTCTTTTAAAAGTAATTGAACAATTTTCCTTTGTTTCTATTTTGTGGAATAAGTAGGGGAATATTGAGATGATTCTCCTTTGAAACTGGTGTTGTGGGAATGGCTGTGGAGCTTGTGTCCAAAGTCTGCTCAGGGCACCAGCCCAGACAGATTGGAAGGCAACATTAATACTTTTAATAAGTTGTGTAATTTATTAAATACTCTTATTCTCAGGCTTTTCCATTATATATTGAAAACATACCAACTTTATAAGAATGATGCGAATTTATGTAAGTATTTTAACAAGCTGTCTAGAGTAAAGTATAGTATGATTTTGAGGATCATTAACTATCATAATCATGTACATTTAAGGTGTATTGGTACAACAATAATTTTACCATTGATAAGTTGTAACAGGAAGTATCTTCCAGAACTGCTAAAGACAGCTCAAGTGATTCATATAATGTGATAGTAAATATTGAGTGTCAACCTGAGATATAGAATCGCCTGGAAGTTAAAGCTCTAAATCAATGGTTCTCAGCATTCTTAATGCTGAAACTCAATAATTCATTTTCATATGTTGGGGTGACCCCCAATCATAAAATTTTGTTGCCACTTCATAAGTGTAATTTTTTATTGTTATGAAGTATAATGTAAATGTCTGATATGCATGATTCCAGAAATGTTTACCAAAGATGAGATGGTTCTTGCTTTTCATGAGCTGGACTCTGGGGGATGAGCAAAGTGAAGAAAGCAAGCTGAGTACCAGCCTTTCTCTTCCTCTGCTTCCTAACCACAGATACAATGTGAAAATTGTTTCAGTTTGCAATCCCACCAGCAATGAAGTAATGTTCCTCTTTCTCCACAACCTCTCCAGCATCTGCTGTCACCTGAGCTTTTTATCCTAGCCATTCTGACTGGTGTGAGGTGGGATCTCAGGGTTGTTTTGATTTGCATTTCCCTGATGAGTCATTTTTCATGTCTTGGCACTTTTTACACAGCCCAGCCCAAGTTAACCTTGAACTTATGGTAATCTTCTAGCTTCACCCTCCCAAGCTGTGGTACTATGCCCCTGACTCACATTGCCCTGCTTTGTGTCACATTAATT
>NW_022196898.1:24249825-24381981 GCF_008632895.1 Mastomys coucha
ACATGTCAACAAGCATATGGCATGGCTACAGTATCAAGAAACAGATATCTTGTTATAATTTCAATCAGGAAGAAAAGGGATCAAAAGTAGAAGTGGGGCAAAGTTATAAAGTCCCTAAGCCCAACTCTAGTGACAAATTCCCTCCAGCAAAGCAAATTCGATCTTCAATAGGGGGAGAGGCCCTTGGCCCTGTGAAGGTTCTGTGCCCCAGTGTAGGGGAATGCCAGGGCCAGAAAGTGGGAGAGGGTAGGAGTGGCAGGCATGGGGAAGTGGGAGGCAACAGGGGTTTGTTCTTGTTGTTTTTGTTTATTTGTTTGTTTTGTGGAGGGGAAACTGAGAAAGGAGAAATTTACTTGTAAATAAAGAAAATATCAAAAAAAAAAAAAAGAATAGCCCAAAACAATAATTATCAAATAAAATGATTCAGCATCATTGAGATTACCCTATCTTTATCTTATTTAATTATCTAAAACCAAATGGCAACTTATTTACATGCACAAACTTGAAGCAAGGACAGAGATACTTATTACTCAATTCTTCTAAAAAAACAATCTAGTATTTCACAGTATCTTCCATTGAAAGTTTACATGAAAGGATAGTAAGAGGAATAATAAGAAATAAATATATCTGTGTATGAGTTTTTATGTCAACATTGTATTAAGTAAAGGAACTGTATGAGGAATAACTTAAAACAACTACAGTCCATTCATTCTCTGCCTGTAGAATATAACTGTGGACAAACAAGAAGTCTAGATATATAACCTCATGACCTTATTAGCAATTTCTTTGGTTTCTTAGAGAGTAGAATATGTTATTTAAAAATAAAGAATATTTTCAAGTGGAATCCTTTTTACTAGATACATCTAGCTTAGGATTACTTATAGTTAATAAATCTAGAGTTACAGATTTATAAAAGTTGGTTGTATAGTACATAAGCTATAGTACATAACAATAATAGCTATAATTCTTCTCTAGCAGTGTTAGAAAATAAGCTTTTAGTAAGAGACCATATCTGCCCTTGGCCAGAAAGCTCATGTTCCATTCTAGTAGGAAGAAAAAATTCTGTCCATGATGTTTCAGAGCAATCTCTGCTTTCTTTGAACCTTTAAGTTTAATGAGTTTAAAGATCTTTGATTTACAGAAGACTGACTTGAAAATGTTTTCCTAAGTGTTGTCTTTTTTAAAAAGTAAAGAAAATAGGGTCATAAAGCACATACACATCAATTAATGTCTCCAATGAAAAGTATCCTTTCAAACTGGTAAGGAAGTGAAACCCATAGTTTCTAAGTCTTTCTGTGTGGTCTGCGTAGCAGGCAATGTAAGTATAATTGCACATAAAGGTCTTTGTAATGTGCAGCTTCACTCAGCGACTCTGGCACCCAATCTAGTACTCAGCCCTTGGTCACCTATTACTATGCTTAAATTTATATGCTGTGATTTTAATCTCCTTACCTATGAGGTGAATTCAGAAGTGGTTCTCAATTTTAGAAGCTGATATGAAATCCCAGTGTATAGGAAAAGACTGTTTATTGGTTTTGCATTAGTGTACATATATTCTTCTAAGCTACATATATTCAAAAATAGTAAGTCCATGGGCTTTCTGTAGCTCCTCAGCACTGGATTCCCACTCAGTGAGATGAAATGATTCTTCTCTAATAAAATTCCTTTGATGTCACTCAGCACTCACTCTTGATAAGTCACTTTTAATTACAATTTGACATTTATTTTACTTTACACCAAAGAAATACAAAAATAAAACCCATAACTTTTAATGAAATTGATATAAGTTTGGCCTGGTAGTAAGTTAAAGTTGAAAGAAGTCTGACAGAAAGACTCTGAAAAGGCTTGATGGAAATTACTCGTGGTTTTCATCTAAAAATAAAGTGCTACTTCTACGCTACACAGGTAGAAATAGCTTTCCTTTTTTTGACACATGATCTTGGGGGATTTACAACATTACTCTAGGATAATGAACTCTAGAGAGGATTCTAAGGTGATGAATACTCAAAGTAATAGAGTTCTTTTGATGTTATTTCCAGGTACTTTTAATTCTGAATGAATAAATATTAGAGGGAATGAAAAGGTAATTGAAAAGAAGGATGTTTGGCTTACATTGTGTTTTATTGGGAGTTCACTAGCACATAAGAATCAAGTTATGTAATCTTAGCCCCTGGAATTAATACAAAAATAAGGTCATTTTAGCTAGATAACTGAATGTATAACTTACATTACAAGAAAAACAAAAATCCCATGATAATACAGGACTTTCACAGAGACCACTGAGAAAGCTAAAGTATTTTACAAATGATGAAGGTTAAGGTAGTTAATTTAATATACACTGTTCTTTTATTATTTCAGAGATTTCAATGAGAGGAAGTAACGAGGGAGTGTATGGCTAAAGATTACTAAAATTTGCTATCAAGCAGTAGAAATATTTTAGTGTACTGGAAGTATTTATTATTTTCTGGGTTTCATTTTCACTCTTAAGCTCCATTGCTTAGAGGAAAGAAAATCACCTGTAATCACCTTATTTTTCTATCAAATATATGTCATTAAAATGATAGATATAGTCATATTGAATGTCTATTTTCAGTCACCTACAATAGATTATGAGAACATTAGAATGTCTTGCAGATGTACAAGGAATGAGAAAACACAACTAAAGCTGAAACATTGTTAGTGTGGATACTGATTTTGTTATAAGTGTTTTGAACTTGTGATTGTCCTTTGCAATTTTATATAGAAGAAATAAAGAGCAAGGTGGACTAATCTCACATTGACCAGGCACTGAATAGTGACCTTCCCTGGAAGGAACTAAAGCCCTACTAAAACTATTCCCTTTCAATTCTTTCTTTCTTTCTTTTTTATTTTTTATTAAGGATTTTTTTTTTTTTTTTGGTATTTTTGAGACAGGGTTTCTCTGTGTATCCCTGGCAGTCCTGGAACTCACTCTATATTCCAGGCTGGCCTTGAACTCAGAAATCCCCCTGCCTCTGCCTCCTAAGTACTGGGATTAAAGGCGTGTGCCACCACTGCCCGGCCCCTTTCATTTTCTAAGAATATTCTTAGAAAATAAGTTAGTTTGAAGTCATTAGTTGTCAAAACTCCCAGCAACTGGGAAAAAATGTGCTGCTAGATCATAAAGGACATCTGAATGAAACATTTTGGTAGTTATTTCTTGCTGTCTGGGCTCCTAAATTTCTGACATTCTGTACTTGTCATGATTTAACTCCTTCCTGATGTGACATTTATAAGAGACAAATTCTGAATGTAAGATGAGATACATGCTAAAAATAATCACTCTGAATCATACATTTTATTATGGTAACTAAACTAAATATTTAGATCATGAATATGAAACCTGGGGAAATTTATTAACGTCCAGTTATGTTGACTTTAGGATATAGATTGATAAGCAAATTTGTCATTTCCCCTTAGCTTTATAGAAAGTTCACATGAGGAATTGTGCCTTCCAGGGTCAATGGAAAAATGGAAACAGTCTTGTTTTTCGCTCAGTTCCACTACTATATAACTACTTCATCTCTCTCTACAGGAGATTTCCTGACATTTCTGATATTTAGTTTGAATTTCAAAAGCATCCCTCATTAAAATTTAACTTTGAATTTATTTTGACTACCAGATAAATTATCAGCTGCAATTTATAAATATACTAATAATTGTCATAATTGTTAATGTGTTTATTATGGTTCATTAAATAAATGTAACAAAAGATCTAAGATAATTTCCTCCCGCTCATGAAATAAGCCACAGTGTCTGTGGGTTCATATGTGGATTAGATCTACTGTGATTTTATGACCTGTTTCCATTGTGTCTTCTATCTACGATGGCTATTAAAATTTTTCTGGTTCCTGTTCCTCAGTGTTACTTGAGCCCTGATAGGGGAGATATAATGAAAACATCGTTTAGGACTTAATGTCCTGCTTTTCTGTTCTTTCAGATTGATGTATGTGGCCTTATGCTGAGCTTCTTGATCCATCTTGTGTTGAATTTTGTGCAGGGTGGCAGTTATAGTTATAGTTATATTTCTGCATTCTTCTTCATGCAGCTATCTGGTTTGACCAGCACCACTTATTGAACATGCTGTCCTTTTTTTCCCCTTAATGTGTATTTCTGGTGTCTTTATCACATGTCTACAGGTGTGTGAACTCATTTCTGGGCTTTCAATTAGATTCCACTGCTCAACTTACCTGTTTTTGGCAATAACTTGTTGCTTTTGTTATTATAGCTGTTGGATAATTTGAGAGAGAAGATGGTGATACTTCAAATGATTCTTTTATTGATTAGGAACATTTTTGTTATCCAGGATATTTTGTCTTTTCATAGAAAGCTGAAAATTTTCCTCCCAACATATGTGAATAATGATGGGAATTTTGAAGATGAATGCCTCAATCCGTTGATTGATTTTGATAAAATGGTCATTTTTACTATATTAATCTTACCAACCGGTGATCATGGACAGTCTTTCCATTATCTAATATCTTCTTCAGTTCTTCAAAGTCTTAAAGTTTTTATCATACAAGTCTTTGATTTGCTTGGTTGGAATTAACCCCAAAATATTTTTAAGGCTATTGTGAAAGAAAGATATTGTTTCTCTGGTTTATTCCTCCAGGAACTTGTCTTTTGTATTTAAGAGAAATTCTGATGTTTTATATTAACTTTCCATATTGCTCTGATGTTAAAATCAGATGTACGAGTTTCCTTGTGCAATTTTTAGGGTCACGTTATACAATCATATTATCTACAAATAAAGCTATTTTTATTCTCTCTCTTCGTATCTGTACCCTCATGATCTATTTCCCTCATCTTGTTACTCAAGCTAAGTCTTCTAATGCTATATTGAATAGGTATGGAAAATGTAGACATCTTTGGCTAGTTTCTGATGGTACTGGAAATGTTCTGAGCTTATCTATATTTACATGGATATTGGTTGAAAATTACCTCTTACATTCTGAAGTATGTTTCTAGTATTCCCAATTTCTGCAGGACTTTATCTCTTCAGGCTCTCAGATTTTTCCTAAGGCTTTTCTGCATCTAATATGATTCTCAATTTTTTTCTTTAAATTTAGTCTTTTTATTTGGTGAATTATATTTATCAATTTATGTATCTTAGGTAATCCCTGCTTCACTAAGATGAAGCCTCCTTGATCGTGGTGAATGATATTTTCTCTGTGCTCTTGGATTCTGTTTGCAAAAATTTTATTGAGTCTTTGCATCCATGTTCATAAGTTATTATTGCTTACCTGATTTTGATTTAACTTTGGTAGGTGGCATATATATCAAGCAATTCGTCTGTTTTTTCTAGATTTTCCATTTTAGTGGAGCATAGGTTTTCAAGCCTGTTCTTACGGTTTTCTGGATTTCCTGGTGTTGGTTATTATGCCTCACCTTTTTGTCTCTAATTTCATTAATTTGTATCTTCTCTCTGTGACATTTAGTTAATTTGGATAAAAATTTATCAATTTTGATTTTTCTCAAAGAACAAACTATTTGTTTCATTGACTATATTTTTTTACCTTATTGATTTTAGACCTGAGTTTAATTATTTTTTGCCATGTAATACTTTTTTCTTGTTTTTAATTTTTCATTAATTATTTTAGAATTTAATATACTGTATTTTGATCACATTCACTTTCTTTCTTGTATTAACTTATTTATTCAGTTTACATCCCAATCACTGCCCTTCTCGGTGTCCCTCCATCATGTAGCCCTTCCTCCATCTCCTCACCTTTTCCTCTGCAACACCTGTTACTCCCTGGGTAACAACCCACCCTGGTACATCAAGTCACTGCAGGACCAGGCACATCCTCTCCCACTTAGACCAGACAAAGTAGGTCGGTTAGAGGAACATGATCCATCCACAGGCAAACAACAGTGTCAGGGTAAGCTCCGACTCCAATTGTTGGGAACACACATGAAAACCAAGATGCAAACGTGCTACCAGTGTTTATATGGGGGGTAGAAGTAGGTCTAGCCCATGTATGATGTTTGGTTGGTGGTTTCATCTCTGGGAGCCCACAAGTGTCCAGGTTGGTTGACTCTGATGGTCTTATGGCATCTTTACCCCCTCCAAGTTCCCCAATTCTTCCCCCAACTTTACCACAGACTTCCCAAGCTCATCTAATGTTTGGCTGTGGGTCTCTGCATCTGTTTTGGTCAGCTGGTAATTGCATTTTTTCAGAGGACAGTTATTCTGCAAGCTTAACAGAGTACCATTAGTAGCTTTAAGGATGGGTTCTTACCTGTGGGATTGGTCTCAAGTTGGGACACTTATTGTTTCACTCTTCATTCAGTCTCTGCTATCTCTTTGCCTCTGCACTTCTTGAAGGCAGGACAAAATTTTCAGTTGAAAGTCTTGGGTGCTATTTCTTCTGTTCCTTCTAGAGCATTCATGTTTGCCCTTCAGTTACTAATCTGAGATCTCTCTATTGCTTTTTAATGGAGACACATAATGCTATGAAATTTACCTCTTAGAAATGCCTTCCTATTATCCCATATGTTGTATTTTTATTTTTCATTCAATTCTTAACAGATTTTTATTTTGTAACTTCTGTCTTGACTCATTTTTAATCATTAGTGAGTTGTTCAATTTCCAAGGCTTTGTAAATTTTCTGTTTATTGTGCTATTTTGGATATCCATCTTCAATCTGTGAAAATAGATTGATAGAGGCATTATTTCAATATTCTTAGATCTATTGAAACTTGCCTTGTATCTGAGTATGCTGCCATTTTTGAAGAAAATACATAGGGTGCAGAGAAGAAAGTATATTTTTTATTGTTTTGGTGAAATATTTCTATATATTTGTTAGCTATATTTTGATTATTAAATCATTGGCTCAAACATTTTTCTTTTTAATTTTGTCTAGATGACCTGTCTCTTCTGAAAAGTAGAGTATGAGGTCATCCACTGTCAATGTGTGAGGGTCAATGTGTGACTTAAACTGTAGTAGTGTTTCTTTCATAAATTTAGATACCTATGTTTCAGATACATAGTTGTTTAGAATTGCAATATCCTCTTAAGAATTATTCCTTTGATGTTTATTTGTTTTTCTTCCCTATATCTTCTGATTTGATTTGGCTAAAGTCTGTTTTGTCTTAGATTAATATGGCTACAACAGCTCACTTCTTGTGTCTATTTCTTTTAATAATTTTCTGTTCATTTTCAATTAAGTAATATCCATCACTGATACTAAATTATGGTTTTCTGGATACTGCAGAAGGATGGATATTATTTTAAAACTAATCTGTTATTCTTTGTCTTTTTACTTAGGAATTGAAGCTATAATGCTGACAGTTATAAAGGAGAAGTGTGACTAACTTCTTCAAGTAAAAGGGTTTTCTTCCTAGAGCTTTCTGAAAATCTAGATTATAAGATAGACATTATTTATATTTGTTTTTGTTGTGGAATGACATTTTTTCATCTCTGTTGCTTGGAAAAATTTCTAGGTATAGGAGTCTGGATTGACATCTGTTGTGACTTAGATTTTGGAGAACAACCATCCAAGCCCTTCTGCCTTTACAATCCCATTGAAAAGTTAAGTGTTATTCTAATATGCTATTTGGTATATGTAATCTTTTTTGGGTTATTTAGCTTTTCTGATTTCTAATTTTTGTAAAATTATTTCTTTGTTTTATGTGGATAGTGTTTTAATTATCATGTTTTGTGGGAAATTTATTTTTGTTCTAGTCTACTTGGTGTCATGTATGCTTCTTGTACTTTGATAGGTACCCTCACTTTAAGATTAGAGAAATTTTCTTCTGTGGTTTGATCTTCTGTTGCTCCTCTTATTATTTTTGGACTTTTTCCTTTCATATTGTCCAATATTTCCTTGATGATTTTGTTCCTGAACTTCTTCAGATTTAACTATATTTTTTTTGACTGAGGTATCAATTTTCTCTATCTTGTCTTCAATGCTTGAGATTTTCTCTTCCATTTTTCATTCTGTTGGTAAGGCTTGCCATCTACTTCCTGTTTAGGTTCCTAATTTTTCATTTTCAGTTTTCTCTGTTTAGGGTTTCTTTAGTGATTTCATTTCTACTTTCATGTCTTGAGCTATTTTCTTCATGTAATTCCACTCTTTGTACTTTATTGATTCCATGAATGAATTTGTTCATATAGTCATATCTTCTTTAAGGTTTTGAGAGAATTCATAATAATTCTTTTTAAGTTCTTGTCTTTTGCGTTAACTTTATTGCATTTCTTAGAGCCTACTCTGCTACAGTTGTTGAGCTGTTTTGGACATATATAGTCCTGATATATTGATTATGCTTTTCTATGGCATCCAGGCGTCTGTGTTTGGGATGATTTGTAATTTAGGTTCTGCTATCTAGTTTTATGTTTTTTAGGTTTTTATTATGTTCCTTGTTTGCTTTGGTCCACTCTGATTTAGGAGAGTATGGTACTTTGGTGCTGCCTGGTACGTAGTGTTTCTGAGTTCCTGTCAGGTGGAGAAATTAGAGATATTAGGCAGTCTAGGGCAGAACTGTTTCTATGTATTAGGAGCAGGTACTAAGAAATGGGACTAGGATTGAAGTGAATGATTGAAAAGGTTCAGAGAAGGAAAGGCAGCTGGTGTGCCACCAAGATGCATGGAAAGACCTGGAAATAGGTGTACAGAGAAAGGAGTGTCTATGACATGTGATCAGCTACAAAGATGAGGGTCAGATGGGATTAGAATTGAAAGAGAGACAGGAAAGTTAAGATGACCTACTTGATTCCCTGACTAGACTGGCTGGTTCTCATGTCCATGTCCCTTTCTTAACCAATATCGAGATCTTCAAAGAATGACCCTTGATTGATGGGCTCAGTTGCTTTCTTCACTATTCTCTCTCTCTCTCTCTCTCTCTCTCTCTCTCTCTCTCTCTCTCTCTCTCTCTCTCTCTTCCTCCCTCCCTCCCTCTCTCTCTCTCTTGCTCTGTCTGTCTGAATGTATGTCTGTATGTATGTATGTACGTATGTTATTAACATTATGTTTCTATCCAAGTTACAATGATAGTTTACTTTGAGGATCAAGTGAACTCACTAGACTTATGTTTCTTCTGTATTGTATTTAGTACCATGAATGTATCTTAAATACCATTTCACACATATACATAATGTATGACAGATCATATAACAATGGAACTTTTAAATTGCATCCACGGACCATGGACATGGACTTTTGTAACTATTAAAATAGAAAACAACTCAAGTCACAAAGCCTGAAAAGTTCATTCTCTATGCTAAAGGACTGAGATGACTCATTTTTCCTGCTTCAATATAATTCTCATGACATTTGTGATTGGATAAAACGTTCACAATGCCATATACTAACCACATGGATAATAATAAAAAAAAAAGGAGGAAGCTAACAGACTTGATGTTATGTACTACATATTTTTATTCTCTGTGTAGATCAATGGCTAAAGGCCACAGTATTTCTAAACTGGAACCATGAATGAGAAGAAAAATAAGGAACTGACTGAGGCCCTTTCATTCTGAGACACAGAAACCCAGGATGCCCTGTTTTGATGTGACTCAACTGTGTTATTTTGGGATAGTTACTAGACAACTCTGTCTGTGAGTCATGGGAGAACACTCAGCAGCAGCATTCATGTCATCATTCAAGAGACTTCTTAACACAATAGATAAATACCAGTCACTTTTATTTTGTAACAAAGACCCAAGTCAGGAGTCAGGATTGAATTAATATGTGTTTGATGACTTTTATACTGGAGGACCCACAATTGGTTTTCATATATTTCAGGTTTAAACATTACTAGGGATATTTTGTAAATATATGACTTAATAAAAGGGAGTTTGCAATAAAAAAAAGAGAGCAAAAAAAAAAAAAAACTACATCACAAACAAGTCAACTGAAAGATTTGCAAGATTTATTGTGTTTTGAGAGTCAATCACTGGTTATAAAGGATCAGATCCACAGATCTACAATTTCCTAAAATATCATATTCAGCAGACACAAATACTCCTTTGAAAGTCTGTTTCTCCAGTCCAATCATTCATGTATATATACATGTTTGAGTCATTTTTATTCTTTAATTTCCCTGAAAATTAATAATACCCTAGATTTTACAGAAAGGACTTTCTTCTTGACCAAATAAATAAGTCTTACTTTGGTTTGTTTGTTTGTTTGTCTTTGGGGGGGTGGGTTTTTTTTTTGATGTTTCCCTTTGTATATCTAACTCATTTTCAACTTTATATCTACCTTATTATTCCTACTGGATTCTAATTTATGATTCTGGATTCCAATTTACTCTGGCTTCTTTTGGAAGTCCTTCACCTAAAATTTATAAGTCATGACATTTTCTGAGAGACAAGTATGTAAATCAAGTATAGTCTTATCATCCAGTTATAAAGCAACATGTTTATTGCCAAACAAAAAGAAAACAACAACAACAAAATAATTTGGTTATATTTTCAAGATCCCTCCATTTTTTTTACATAGAAAAGTATTAACATAGAATTGTATTCACAGCATCTTACAACTGTAATATTAGAAAAGCATTCTAGTGATTCAGAGACATATTCATATACAGATAACAGCTTTTTCATCACCTGACATTCAGTATATCCCAGTACCATTGTTAGAGAAAATATGCACACTATCTTTGAAAACCCTATTTATTTGAAAGACAGTCTCTTCGAATCTTAATGCTCAGCTCAGTATATGGTTTTTTTTGTGTGTGTGTGTTATCTCTAGCTCATATAGGGCCATTTCAGGTATATATTCTTCTAAAGATAACAGCTTAGCAAATGATATCTTGATTTCTGGAAAACTAACTTTTACATTGACATTGTTAGAGACTAACTATGGAGCAGAGACTAAAGGAAGGACAATTCAGAGACTGTTCCACCTGGGAATCCTTCCCATATTCAGTCACCAAATCTAGACACTATTGTGGATGCCAGCAAGTACTGGATGACAGGAGCCTGATATAGCTGTCTCCAGAGAGGCTCCAATATACCCGACTAATGCAAAAGTAGAGGCTCACAGCCATACATTGGACTGAGTAAAGGGTACCCAATGAAGGAGCTAGAGAAAGGACCCAAGGAGTTAAAGGGTTTGCAGCCCCTTAGGATGAATAACAATATGAACTAGAACCCTCAGAGCTACCAGGGACTAAAACACCAATCAAAGATTACACATTGTGGGACTAATGTCTCCAGCAGCATATGTAGCAGAGGATGGCCAAGTTGGTCATCGATGGGAGGAGAAGCTCTTGGTCCTGTGAAGGTTCTATGCCCCAGTGTAGGGTAATACCAGTGTCAGTAAGCAGGGGGGTGCGGGTAGGGTGGTGAGCAGGGGGAGGGGGGAAGGAACAGGGGATTGTTTTAGATTTATTTTATTTTATTTTATTTTATTTTATTTTATTTTATTATTGGAGGGGAACCTGGGAAAGTAGATATTATAAATAAAGAAATCATCCAATAAAAAGTTTAAAAAGAAAGAAAGAAGAAAAAAGAATTAAATTAAGTTCTGAAATGTTACATGTATAAGCTACTTTTTTACATTATACAATTATTATTGACATAAAATGACACCAATAGCTTCATTACTAGACCCAAATAACATTAATGGCACCAATATCCTCATTACTAGTCAACTTTCAAGAACATCCACAGTGCACTATCCCCAAAACAATTCCCCATGTGTCTTCATCCTACTTATAAATGCCATGCTATACTTCACTCAGAAGAACAAGAATCAAGTTTCTAGTAGTATTACAAATATATACAATAAACATTCTGGTAACACAATAACTGAAACTCATAGGGTTTTGATGTGTGTCAGTCACTGGTTGCAGCTTTTCACAGATAAAACTCATTACCCCACAAAGTTGATATTATAGGTCTTTCTAGAGTTTTCTTTTCAAATTTCATTGTTTGAAGAATAATAAGTCTGCTATTTTCTCCATAGTTTCTCTAAATAAGCAGAGCCTACAATAGAAACTTCAAACACCTCTGCAGTTCAAAACATGAATCACATTCAGTGGTTTTTAATAAATGAAAATACAAATGATAGTGGATACTTATTGGTTAGAATGTAAAGAAAGGAAATTCTTGCATACCACTGTAAAATAGTAATTCTATTATTGGGTTTTTTTTTAAAACCTCAATAAAATTTTATTTTTTAAAAAATAAACCTAACATATTATCTTCTTATCACAGTATTGGTAATATACACAAAAATATGAAATCAGTTGTTGAAATATATATTTATCATAACATTACTTAATAGGTAGAATTAATCTTAGTGTTCATTAACTGATGAGTGGATAAAGAAAAAGTGACGTAGGCATACTTGTAAAGAAATGATATTTAGCTTTTGGGAGGGGAAAAATACAGCCACTAATAGTTATGTGAACAAATCTATAAGATAGTGTAATGAGTAAAATATGTCAAATACCCAAAAACAAATAGCACAGGATCTCACTCATGTACTCAACCTACAGAAGTTGGTCTCATAGGAAAAATAACTGAATGATGATTACTTTAGACTGGAAAAGTGAGGGTAAAAGTTGAAAGCTACTAATTAGAGGTTAAAATTGTCCATCTGTACAGTAAGAGTAATGTCATGAAATCTATTGGATAACATAGTAACTAAGGTTAAGAATATCATGAATATGTATTATATCCTTATGATGAGACAATGGGTAAAATGTGCTCAGAACTAAAATTTTCCATTTATGTGTGCATGTGTACATGTTTATGTGGCGCTACACTTGTGGTATAGATGTATTTATGAGTGTACAAGTCCATTTAGAAGCCAAAAGTCAGTCTCAGGAACCATCCATCCTGTGTGCTGAGATTGGCCTGGAGATTGTTGGGTTATACTAGCTAGTTTTCTGGAGATCCTGGAAAATCAACCTGAATCTGCCATTTACATGCTGGGATTACAATTAAGTACCAATAATCCAGGATTTTGCATGTGAGTTCAATGGATAGAACGCAAATCCTCATATCTGTGTGGCAAACACTGTACTAATTAACCCATATACACTATTTTAATTACTTTATCTTATTATCTATGTATTCATTTTTGGTTTTGTTTCTTTCAAGACAATCTCTCATTATCTTGCATGGGTGACATAAAATTCACTAAGTAGCGTAGGCAAGGCAGACATCAAACTCACAGAGATCTATCTTGTTCTTCCTCCTTAATGCTGGGATTAAGGCATGTACATCTACACAAGGCTAATTATTTCTTTTCATTTTCATTTAAAAAAAATAAATAAAAATAATATTAGAATCTGTGTAGCCATAAGAGACATGTCTAATCCGGCAGGCACTCACATATTCTTTCTTCAAGCAGGTGTTTGTTTTCGTGAGCAGTCATTTGACCCAAAAGACTTATTTCTGCTAGGTAACTGTGCCCTGGTGTTGTCACTTCTGATATGCTTAGGGTATTAGTAGGAGTTTCTTACATGACCCAGCATGACTGCTGCAGTTTATGTGGTGACTTCATTTAACCACATCAGCATGTATGCCTTCTTGAGATAAGGTTTATTGCTTTTGCCAAAAGTTAAGAAAAATAATGTGATAAAATAGGTGAACTTTCTTCTATGTTCAAACTTTCAGGGAGGTATTCAATGTACCATGGTTCTGCTTTCATCATTCCGTATGACATTACTTAGAAAAAAGACAGGAGCTATATTCATATGCCTTCCTTTTTTTTTTTTTTTTTCAAATCATAAGTATGAGCTCAGAGGAGCCTGAGATACCATTTCAATCTAAGAAATAAACCTGTCCCTCAAAACTCTCCCAAATATTCTTCCTTCTGAAATCAAGTATTTCTTTATTGGAACATATTTATTTACTTTTTAAATTTTAGATATTTTCTTTATTTACATGCGAATTTCTCCATTCCCAATTTCCCCTCCAAAAAACAAAAAAACAAACAAAAACAAACCCCTGTTGCCTCCCCCCTCCCCATGCCTGCCACCCCGCCCTCTCCCACTTTCTGGCCCTGGCATTCCCCTACACTGGGGCACAGAACCTTCACAGGGCCAAGGTCCTCTCCTCCTATTGATGATCGATTTTGCAATCCTCTACCATACACATGCTGCTTGAACAATCAGACCCCTCTATGTGCAGTCCTTGGTTGGTGGTTGAGACCCTGAACATATTTAAAAATTAATTTATCACCACTATAAGATAACATATCTAGGCAAATTACTAAGTCTTTTGAAAAACAGAATTTAAGTGAACTTCTTCTGTAAATTAAAAATTTATAGTCAACCACCCTCATAGTGATGAATTAATCTTTGTTAATTTCAGTATATCAATATAAGAATTAACTGCTATTAGCAAAATGTTTTTATTTTCACATTTTTAAATATATGACAAAGCTTAACAGATTATTGGATTTGACTTTCAACCAATATCCTAGGCATAAACTATGGTGATTTACATTACTAATTTGTCCTCTTGCCCTATTTCTCTAACATAACTGCTTTTGATGCATAGCTTCTAATGAAGGCCAAAGAATAGAAAAAGACAGTCTTATAGCTGTTATTTGTACCATTGTATTTGGTACTAGGTATTGCATATAACTAAAAACAAAAACAAAAACAAAAACAAAAACAAAAACAAGCTAAATCTGCCTATTGTGAATGGATCAGCAATTTTGCTCCCCCCACCCCCCATTGCTAGCTCCAACCCCAAAATGCATATGCAAAGAACACACAACTTGAAAGTATAATTACAAGCTGCCCACCTATGAAATCCCTATTTGAGGCTCCTCCAGGCCACATGGGTCTGCTCATCTTCAACCTCTTCTTCCTCCATCTCCACCTTCGGTCTCTCTTTTCTTCTCCTCCTTCTCTACCTTCTCTAAAATGTTCAGCTTTGCCTTTTCCTTTCACTCCCCAATCATAGGCTCTATCATTATCTGTTATCGTCTGATTATCACCTGATAATCTTCTCCCTGTTGGGGCACACCTCTTGAGGGAGCAGAAAATGCAAATAGCAATCCACAACACTATGAAGCTGGAATAAACTGGTATAATCCAGACATAACACCTGATGAGTTTTATGATAGTAGAACTACTTCCATGGAAAAATAAGAACTACCTACAGAATTTATGGATTGATATAGAAAACTGATTGCCGTCAGCCAAATGCACTAGTTCCACTATAATGTCCATAAGAAGTGGATCTGTAATTTAGCATCAGAAATAATAAATCATTGTGTATTAATTTAGTTATTGTGTGTAAATTTAATAATGCTCACTATAGTTTTGACTAAAGTTAAAACATCTACATGGGTAACTGTTTTTTTAAAGAGCTAAGATCCTATCAAAATGTTTTCTATTTGAGATAGTAAATGTATGAAGAGAAAAAGCATTGGAATCAATTTGAAACTAATGTTCTTAACATGCTGCAGAAATAATCTGCATGATCTCAGATTCGACTAACACTATTAAATACACATTTCAATTTAATAGTAATTTAGGTTATTTCTACAAATATGACTTCATTTAATCACAAGCTATTTCAAACTTTATATATATATATTTTACAGATGGGGAAAACATATACAATTAGCAGTATCTAAAAAAAACCTTTATCTACATTTAGAATAATTTTTCTGCATAATATGTGTAATCTCCAATGTATATAAAACAACTGAATATAAGTGAAAGAAATAAGGTTGCATTCTGCTCTATAATTTTATTCTAAAGTCAAGCACAAAGACATTGAAGCAAAAGAGGCAATTAAATATTTGGAGTTTTTCATTTATCTACTCAATTTCACTAAATAAATGCCTACGTGTTACATTCTCCTTGTGAAAAGGGGATCTGATTCTCAAAAAAGGAACACTTAATCTGGCATGAACAAAGAGTTACCAGCTACTACAATTTGGCAGATATGTTTGTTGCTTAGTTGATATTTTGGTTTGTTTGTTTGTTTTACAGTTCCTATTATTTCACTCTTAATGCTAAAATTATGGGATCCTTAATATACTATTTCCAGAGAAAGGTGATTTCTTTTGCAGATATCAGATGTTGATGAGATACATGTTCAATTTTACTATTATAATGACATTCTAATTTATAATATCAATTTATTTAGGGATATTTTATTGTATTCGCCACCTACGAACTAAAGCGCTGTGAACATAGCAGACATTTTCTGGACATAGAGTGAGCCCTTCAAGTCCGCTACTCCTTTCTGGTTGGCAGCAACTATGCTAATCTATTAAGATCTGGTGAGTTCTTGATCTCTTGATCTTAAGAGACTCTAGGCTGGTCAGTGGCTCCTCTCTTTCTCCATCTGCCTCTCTCCTTTCATGGTCTGGTTTAGTCTGCTGGCTATGTTCAGTCTGGACTCTTCCTTTTGCCTGCCTTCTCCCTTATACCTACAATAAAAATCTTCTCCATATTTTTGGAATAGTCATGTCCCCCACCTTTTATTTCATTTTTAAAATTCAAATACCACTGTACAGAGTGTGTTCAAGGCCAGCTTGGGGCTATGTAAGACCTTTCCTCCATCAAAGCAAACCAGAAAAAACAAAAAAATCAGCCTAAACTGCTATGAGTGTTTCTGGGTATGGTAGTATATGAATATGATCACAGAATATGGAAAATTATGAGAGGGTTGGAAGTATCAGTCAACAATGGTGTACTAGCAAGTTCTAGAATAGCCTGTCAGGCTTGATCAACCTGTGGCCCCATGTGACCTAAGGATAGATATGAATAACATCCAACTCAAAAGTTGTCAAGTTGCTTTAAACAATTTGAGAGAGTGAGTATGTTGCTCAGCGGATAAATTGCTTGCTGAGTTCAGATCTCTAGCACACATAGAAGTCAGGTATTGGAGAGGACATCAGTAACTTCAGTGCCAAGAGAACAGAGATGGACTGAGTGCTGGGGATCATTGATCAGCTAGTCTAACTGAAAGGATGAGCTGAAGGTTTCTAAAAAGCTAGGTCTCCAAACTCACATAGAGACATAGTGGGAGAAACTCTGATTCCTACTGGCCAATGCAAATGGTTGTGCGTGCTTGCATACACAAATAAAACATTTTTCTTTTCCTTTCTTTCTTTTTTTTTTTTTTTTTAGAAAAAGCACTCTTTAAAAAAATCTGATGAATGCTACATTAAATTAAATTTATTTTATTTTAAATATAAGCAACTTAACAACAATCATTTTAATTTTCTGGTAGAACAGTACTTTTATTCATCTAAGGTGTTAATAACTTTCTACAAAGTCTACCAAGAGCATCATTTTACAGCTTACAGGAGTTTCTGGGAATTAGTTTCATTTCCAAAAGCAAACAGAAGTTTTCGTATTCCCAAAACTCATTTTAACTTCAGCACACCAAATAGAAAATTAGTATCACCTGTAAGCAAAGAGACAGAGTGAGGGGTTGAAAGTTCATTCAGTTTTTCTTTGTGGAGTTCTTTACAGAAGGGATTAAAGGTAATGCTGTCTGGAAATGGAATGACTTGGCATAAGGTTGAAAATGCATTAAACAATGGAATGTAAACAGTCTCTTTGCTGTCAACTTGCTTTGAGTTTTGGGCCAGAAATCTTTCTATGTTTTTAAATACATACTTTTCAGAAGATTAGTATTCTAAAATATATTATTCTTTTGGATAGCTATTTACCCACTGATTATCTGAGTCAGAAAGATTAACATTTAGCCCCTTACCTACGATTTAGCCTTTTCATAAGAGAGGCCTTTCATTAATTGAGTTTATATAGTACCTAATGCCACCAAAGCAAAAATTCTATCACAGTCCAGGAAAGCTAGCCAGGAAAGGTTGATGCAGATGAAGACACAGTACACTTTTCAAATTGAACTGGAGACTTGAATTTGTTTAAACTACAAAAATTAATTAGAACTTTTTTTTTTTTTTAGGTTTTCTGTTTGGTTGTATTTTGGGGGTGTTTTTGTTTGTTTGTTTCTTTTGCAATTTTGTTGTCATTATATTCACTCTGTGAGAGTATAGAGCCTAGCCATCAATCTCAGACATAGTTTTGCTGGCAAGTAAAATACTGACATACATAAAACACCAGCAGCTAAAATTCAGTGAGTCAAGAATAAATTATCTTTCTTGCAATCAACATAGCAAAGGCTGACCATTCACTTGCCAACTAAAAGCTGATGATGCCAGCTACTAGCTTACTCCAAAGCAGCACTTCTCCATAATACCTGCCCAGGGATGTTTTCCATTAAATAGTAGAAATCCAGTTAAAGGGTATCATGTAAAAAAAAAAAGTAAGTAAGTAGTACAGGTCATGACACTGACTAAAAGCTCTCTTAGGAAGCATAAAGTACACAATATTTTTAAAATAAAAGCATGATGATATTTTACAATTCTAATTTAATAATTTTAAATATATTAAAGATAATTGCCTATTCATATCTACAAGTAATGTTGCATATAACCTAGCACTTAAGAGACAGAGAAATGAACATGGGGATCACGAGTGTGAACAAGTATAGAGTACATAACCTGTCTAAAAGAAACCCAAGTCTATTCACAAGAGCATAAAAATCACACTACACTCCATATACCCAGAAAGGCTAAGTACTGAGGAAGGTTCTCATGGATCTTCCTAGAAGGGAAAACAGAATAGATTTTCTGGGTAGACTGGAGCCAGGTGGGAATGAGAATAGGAGGGATGAAGAGAGGAGAGATAGAGGTAGAGTGTATAAAAAGAGATGAATGGAATTGCAGAAAATTTGGGAACTATTTAGAAAGCCAATAGAGTAGAAACTCCAAGAATTCTATGAGGATGACCCTAGCAAAGTAGGGTGATTCTAGTAATAGAGGTTACAGAGCTGAACTGGCCATCTTCTATGACCCAGAAACTTCCAGTTGTGGGACTAGGACACCAACTAAGCCACAAAACCTTTGACCTATAATCTAACCTTCCTATAAGATGTCCTAAGCAATGAAGACCCATGCCAAAAACAGGGAGCTAATGCCCAACACTACCTGCATGAGCAGGAACTTGAAGCGGGATATCATGGAAAACAAGAAATTGAAAAAAAAACAATAAAATGATTCCTAATGATATTCTGCTATATTCATATATTGGTACCTAGCTCAGTCATCATCATTAAAGATTTCTCTGGCAACTGATGCAAACAGATGCCCCACAGCCAAACATTAAGCAAATAGAGAGACAACATTGGAGATCTCTATTGTGACCCTTCTTTCAGAGCTGAGAAACTTGATGAAAGAAAGGGACAAAAAAAATACTGTAGGAGCCATGGTGGTCAAGGACACAAGGAGAACACAGCCCATAGCCCACTGTATCAACTAAGCAAGGCTTAGGACTCAGAGACTGATACAGCAATCCTAGAACCTGCATGGGTCGGCATTAGGTACTCTGCAAATGTGTTATAGCTTGGTTTTTGTGTGACTCCTAACAGTGGGAGTTGTGGTGTTTCTGACTCTTGCACATGTGTTTGGAGCACTCTTCCTACTGGGTTGTGCCTTTATGAGGGTGTGTGCCCAGTCTTTTTGCATCTTTGAAAGGCTGTTTGGTTGATATCCATGGAAGACCTGACAATATCTGAATGGAAAAGGAATAACAGTAGATCTGGGGGAGAAAAGAGATGGGAGTGGACTGAGAAGAGGAAGGTCATGGAGGGGAAACTGTGGTCAGGATGTTTTGTATGAGAGAAGAATAAAGAAAAATTTCAAAAAGAATATTTTATTAAAATATGAGAATTATTCTTCCTCCTCTCTATTTCCATTCTCACCATATATTTTAACTTTTACCCCGTTTTGTAAATTCATTTTAATTCCCCATAAGACAGCAATCTTCAGTTGGACTTGTCTCTAAAATATTGCAATTCGCATCCTGTCTACAATGTGTGGGACACGACGAGTACAATATAAAACTTAGTTAAATATAAATGACAAAAAAGGAGGATATGATGGCTTGTTTTAAATTCACATAGTGTACAAATAAATCCTGTCTCCTTTGTGACTAACTTTATTTAGATACTATGGAACCAAATGTTTTAGCTTAAATATAATACATATAATACAAATGTATTGATTGAAGTAGTGATGTTAAAGTATATATTGTTTACTGAAAAATTATCTTTGTTGCATGGTCTTATATAAAAGTTTGATGCATGCAAGATTAGGACAGTCCCACTCCCTAAGAATTGGTAGATAATCAGTGTCCTTGAATGTTTACAGTACCTCCTTGCCATTATATACTCCAAGAAAGTGGAAGTAGAACTTAGTCCTTCATGTTCCTGACTCATTCATTACTTTACACAAATCTCTGGTTTTCTCAGTTTTTAGTGGCTATGCTTCAGAGATTGCCACATGCCCTTTTACTAGGAATGTCCCAACTTCTCTTGCCCAGGAGGTAATAACTAAAAGCATGTTAAGAAAATGTCAAAACAATCATACGTGCTTCTTTTCCTCAAAATAGCTGACATTCCTTCCACTTAACAAATAGTAGTTGCTATGAACTTACTAGAAAACAGAAATAACTGGGAGTATGTTCATTGAACTAAGCCTCAGCTATTTCCAAATAATAACATGTACACAGCCATCCACACATGGCCTTGTTTGTGCTGCTATAGAAACCACAATCCATGTTAGTCATCTTGGAGAGGCAAAGTCATCAAAAGATTTAATTGTCTCTCTAATACATATGGTATTGCCAAGAATTTAAAGCCTATTTATTTGTAAAATAATAAATCTTTAAACAAAAGGAATTTGTACAAATATTTCTTATGAATATTCTAATAAGAAATTATGCTAACATAAAATGCTAGAGCTAAAAATGGTTAAAGATTAATTTCTTATAAGGTGCCATGAACAACATGAGTCAGAAATAGATGATTCTTCAATCTTTAATGCTTGACTTCTTTATTGATGTATTCTAGATGATAAAGCAAAGGATTCTGCACTTTAGAATGTTATTTTAAGAACAAATTAGAGATGTTTCAATATGTATGTAAGAGTTATTGTTGATCCTTAAGAACCACAACATGATATATGAGATGTTCTTTGGAAAATAATGATTGGATTAAAAGCCATTATATTACAAAGAAACAGGGAGATTGTACTGCCAGTCTTCAGTATTTAACCCAGAGGAAAAGTACAGTATATGATTTTATTTTAAAGTAGATAAATATACAAAATTAAAAATTAGTTTTCAGAAATAGAAATACATATATTAATATGCTATTGATAAGAGACAATACTTGAAAAAAGACAGTGACAAAAATATTATTTTGAAATATTAGCTGTTTTTACATATTTATACATTTATATATATATATATAGGTAATAATAAATAAAATCAACTACTTCTTGTGGCATGTACAAAATTCTGAGTGTATTATACTCTTAAACATAAGAGGGAAATATGAGATTTCAGGGAAAACATATAATTACTCTAAAGTTATACTCTCCTTTTTATATGTATACATCAATGTATGAGAGAATTCCCTGAATGGTAAGTCTCTAAGACACATGTTGTTTTTGTGTTATGTTTTTGTACCATCATTTTGCATTCATAGTTTGCCTTGCACAGCCATTTTTTAAACTTGTTAGCTCAAATCACAGCATGCCAGGAAAACATTGTCACCTTGGGCTGCATCTCCATCTTGGATGGCCATTTCATAAAATAGATCACTAAATGGCTTCTTAAGCACTTAAATGTGTTTTTCATCATCAAATGTTAAATATATAAAATTTAAAAATAAACAATATTATAAATTATATTGTACAGAATGACTAAACTGAAAACTGAAAAAACTACCTAATATTTGATTTTACCATATTTTTTGAAACCAAGACAATTTTATTGAACAAATTAATACCAATAAGCCAACTACTGTAAACCAAAAACAATTCTGACAATGAAATTATTCTGAAAAAAACCACATTACTAATTAAAATGATATAGACCCTGTCCATAAACTATTCACAGTTCTATGGGAGATGTAAACAATATAAAGTGCAAAAGGTAACTATATTAGAGAAACTTTTGATAAATGGTACAAATAAAGCTAATATGGTACAATGGTGTAATAATTAGGAGATTTTTCTCAACATATTAACTTGTGTTTTCATTAGTAGACTTTTGCTTACATATTTTCTTTTTTTATTTTTATTTATTTATTTTTAATAGATATTTTCTTAATTTACATGTCAAATGATATCTCCTTTCCCAGTTTCCCCTCCAAAAAACCCAAAAAACAAAAAACAAACAAAAAAAAACAAAACAAAAACAAAAAACAAAAAAAGCCCCTGTTCCTTCCTTCCTCCCCCTGCTCACCAACCCACCCTCTCCCACTTCCTGGCCCTGGCATTCCCCTACACTGGGGCATAGAACCTTCACAGGACTAAGGGTGTCTCCTGCCATTGATGATCAACTAGGTCATCCTCTGCTATATATGCTGCTGGAGCAATGAGTCCCACCATGTGTACTCTTTGGTTGGTGGTTTAGTCCCTGTGAGCTCAAAGTTAGTACTAGTTAGTTAATATTGTTGTTCGTCCTAAGGGGCTACAAACCCTTTAGCTCCTTGGGTCCTTTCTCGAGCTCCTTCATTGGGAGCTCAGTCCAATGAATGGTTGTGAGTCTCTACTTCTATATTAGTTGGGTACTGTCAGAGCCTCTCAGGAGACAACTATATCAGGCTTCTGTCAGCCAGCACTTGCTGGCATCCACAATAGTGTCTGGATTTGATGACTGAATATGGGAAGGATTCCCAGGTGGAGCAGTCTCTGGACTGTCCTTCCTTCAGTCTCTTCTCCATAGTTTGTCTCTGCAACTCCTTCCATAGGTATTTTGTTTCCCTTTTTAAGAAGGGACAAAGTATTCACATTTTGGTCTTCATTCTTCTTAAGTTTCTTGTGGTTTTTGTATTGTACTTTGTGCATTCTGATCTTCTGGACTAATACCCACTTATCAAGGGTGCATACCATGTGTGTTCTTTTGTGATTGGGTTACCTCAATTCCCTAAATAAAATTGCCTAGACATATCAGAGCTGATACATGCGAATAGAGAGACCAATGATTCCATTCCTAAGTATTGAAATAGTATATATGTATATGTTCTCATGAATAAGTAATGTAATATTCAAAACCTGATAATGATTAAGATATTTTTTAATTAAAATGCAAATAAATTATTCAGTATTTTTTAAAATATGACACAGAAAAAGGATATATATGTATCATTTTTTCCGTGTTATGTTTTCTGTGATACACACACACACATCCCTGATGATCACAAGGATAATACTGAGGAGAACCAGTACATAAACAATGTATGTGTTTTTGTACATATACACTAAATTAAGGTACTTGAACTCTGTTATTTCTTTTGTTAGATTCTACCTTGTTCTACAGAGGAAGGAGGAGTATGGTTAGTGTAGGCATTGGCAATATATGTTTTTTTGACCTTGACTTTGGACTTATGTATAGATCTTCAAATTGCAGAAGCATTTTACAATTTTATGAGTGCATTTTTTTAATCTTAGGGGTTTTTTTTTTTTGTCAAATAAACTTAAGCCTTGACTTTTGTCTCTAATCTGCATATTAGGTTATGAAGGAGAGTGATGTCTAAGTGCTGGATTTAAAATTAAATGAGCCTTACAACTACAGAGGCTTGCTGACTAAAGAGACTTTTTCCAAAAGGGATTATAACAGATACTTAAGCTGAAGGGGAAAAAATGAAAGTATGGAGAACTGAAGAAGCTTACATCTCAAAACAGGAGGGGGGAAATCCCACAACAGAATGGCAGAGTTTTGCAAAGGTTCTATAAAACTTGTCAAAAGAGATTCAATGGACGCCAGATAGACACATAATGCAGATACATGCATAAAACAAAACACTAATACACAGAAACCAACAATAAATAAATAAATTTTACTTTTTAAATCCTGATAAAACCTGTACCACAATGCCTATACTTCTTGGTTTCTGCTGTTACATCCTCACATGTAAAGTTTCATAATTAAAATCTACAAATAAGAGAGAATGTGTGGCTCCTGTCTTTCTTGTTCTGGATTACCTCATTCAGTGCAATATTTTCCAATTCCACTCATTTACCTGCAAATTTAATAAGCCAACCATTCATCTCCAATTTATTTACTAAAGAAAACAAAAATAGCATGTACATACAAAAATCATATCCCTAAATGATCACATGCCCTTAACAAAACAAATAAACAAAATGACTACAGTAATACTTGTATCTGTGTGTGAATTGTTGAATAAATTATTTTATCTAAAAACATAAAAATGTAACTGTAACTCTAATTTAAACAACATTTTTATGCCTACTAAAAAGAATAGGCAAAATAGCAAATATTGCAGTGCAGCACATACACTACTTCAGAAAATATCAACATGAATAGTGCAGAAGATAAGCTATCTTTCACCTAGAGATGGAATGGAAAAAGAATGGAAAAAAGGACTAAAAAGAAACATGAAGACTTTTTGGCTTCGGAGAGAATAATGATGGGTAGTTCCTTATATTTATACACATGGTGAAGACCACATTGTATAATTTGAACATGTATACATTAGCATATGCCAACAACACATCAACTCACAATGACTTTTTAACTGGGTTATATTTATATAATGCATACATGTACTTACTCTAAGTGTGGCTAGTTTATTGGAGTTCTATTACCAGAATTTCTGTGATTACATGTTCAGTTTCAGAAAAAAATGTTCCTCTTTCAATTGTTCTCCCAACAATTATGAGTGGCTTCCCACCTTGATCACAGTTACTTCTCAATCAAAACACTGTCTTTAAAGCCAATATATGAGCTTACCCATTTGGATAGAGGATGCTATGACCACTCCTCTGGTCTCTGTAATCACCAGTTATATTGACTATGTAACCTTACTCTCACTGAGATTTAGTTACTCACTCCTAGAGACATGCTGGAAAGAGAATAAATATTGTATTGGGCAGTCAAGGGTTCACATCTTCAACTCCATTTATTAAGTGATCATTTATGAAGTCCTAGAAACTCTCAAGAACTATAGTCAGTTGGTAGAAAAAGTAGGACAGTAGTTTCTCTTAGAAGTACTGAAAACACAGGTGCCTTGAGGACATATTTCAGTCTAAACAGATGCAACTCTACAAATATCACTTAAATTTAAAAGTGAATTTTAGTTTGGAATAGTTATTAAAAGACTTAATTTCTGGCACTATTTACTTTTCTGCTTTTGAGGATCTATATAGGAATATATTTAGCCTTTTTTTAAATTATTGAGAAATTGTCTTTGGTGGTGCTTATAAAATTATGATATCCAGAAAGTATACATGTATTCAAATATATTTGAAAAAGCCATTTTATTAGTATTTGTAGAATATGCATCATTTTGGATAAGAATGTATTTTTAAAATTAGTCTATTTTAAATCATTCTCTTAAAGAAGAGAAAAAACTTAATCCCATAGAGCTTAAAAGTAAAAGCAGTGTCACTCTGCTGTAAGGCATAATTCATTGTATGTGTTAATTTAATTTACAGCTAATTCATACAATATAAAATACTATCTTTCCTGAATAATTATCAAGGTAAACTAACCATACCTAACGGAATAGTCTGATGGCAATAATCTGAATGAGCTTATGTTTCTTCTCATATTCACCCACTCAATAAAGCTTCACAGTTCAAATTATGAAGTCTGAGAGCATAGAGGAGAGATGTCCAAAGGTATATTTTAACCTTTTCCTTGGAAACAGTTAAGGACCTCCTATAGTTATTTTGAGAATGGGAGTGATATTACTCATATTAGTTCTATGACAGCAGGTAAACTTTTAAATAAAACCTTAATTTTATATATAATAATGCCCTTATATTTTTCCTGGGAGTCATTAGTAATTACAATATTTTTATCCTGTTACATTTGGGAAGTATTTAATACAAACACTAAATGTGTTAATGTGCAGTGAAACATTATGGTGGAGGGTAAACTTGGTTTTTCCAAGATTATGAGTTTATTTATGAATCATGATTCTAAGATGACTAGTATATAATCCTCAGTGGGATGAGCAGAGCTAGAGTAATCATGCATATCCATTAACTGTTCTCTTGTTTTCAAATGGAAAATTAAAAAAAGGTGGTAGATTCTTATAAAGTTTTCAGTCGAAAGTCCAACACAAATCCAGAACAAATGCAAGGGCATTATGATGTTGCTTATTTCCCAATAGTTCAAATATACTATTGCCTAAAATACTAGATAACTCTTGATGGGGAGATGGCTCAGGTAGTAAAAGGCTTGTAGCACAAAGAAAAGCACCCACATTTGATGGTCAGCATCAACCTACAAAAATCCAAACACCTGAATTCCCAATCCCAGTACTAGAAAGCAGAAATGAAAACATGACTGAGGCTTTTTGGACACCCAGTTTAGAAAAAAACGAATTAAACTTTAGGTTCAGACCCTGTCTTGAAAACTAAGGTGTAAAAGTGATTAGAAGATAATAGCCCACAGGGCTGGAGAGATGGCTCCGCAGCTAAGAGCACTGACTGCTCCTCCAGCGGGCCTGAGTTCAATTCACAGCAACTACATGGTGGCTCACAAACATCTGTAATGGGATCTGATGTCCTCTTCTGGTGTGTCTGAAGACAGTTACAGTGTACTCATATAAATAAAATAAATAAATATTATTTTAAAAAAAATGAAATAACAGCCTACCACACTCACGTGCACATATATGCACATAAACCATGTACACATAAAAGAAATAAAAACTACTAGATAATCTAAGAGATTCGTATTTTTAAATGTGCTATGAATAAATATAAATATCTCAAAAAGCTCAATATATGCCTGCAGTGAAGATACCTGTCTCTGTATTTCTTTTCTAGTTATACCACAGGATAATTTCTGAGAGAGCAAAAGCAAAATAGTATCCACGATGGAGCTTTCAAGATCACATTGACCTTCAGGCTTAATGTACGCTGTCTTGTCAATTTCCAATACATAATGACAACAGTGAAATAATGTACAGCAACAGCCTTTGTGTATCAGCCAGCAAACAAGTCACATGACTGTAAACCTAAAGAAAGCATCATGGAAAGATACAAACAAATTTAAGACAATTAGCTTGTACCTTCTACTGATGTGGGAGGTGTAGTGTGTACAGCCACACATGCTAATATATGCACATTTGGAGACCAGATGGGGATGTCAGACACTTTATTCTATTGCCCTCCACATTATTTTCTGATAGAAGGTCTCTTTTCTGATAGAACTCATTCTTTGAGCTAGACTGGACGACCAACATACCAAGGAGACTACATTTCTCCTTCCCCAGCACTGGAGTTACTGACACAGCACTATACCCATGTTTTCTATGGGCACTGGGGATCTCAGCTCAAGTAGTTGTATTTATGAAATAGTCACTTAGCCACTGAGTCATCTCCCTAGACTATGCCCTGACATTTTAAGAAAGAATACATTTTATATTGACATAGTTAAACTATTGTACAGAGGGAATTTTGTAAGCTAGGTTTCTCTCCCATGGACAAACATTTTATTCTATTATGCTTTCCTGAAACGGCTACCCAAGTTTGAATCATTATAAAACTCAAGTTCAAATTACATGTTGATATTGCCTTAACTTACTGCTCTGTATCTACAGATACTGTCTAGTAAGCAAAAGATATGTTTCTTTTATTGGAACACGTTACTTAAGCATCACACTTTGTTTTCTATGGACAATTTCTTTTAATGACATTATGTACATTTACTATACTTGCTCTCATTTTATCTCTTCATTTTACTTTACCTTTTTCCACTCACGCTTTTCTGCTATCTTCCCCATCTCTACCTTCTGATTTTATATCATATGTGCACTTGTGTGTGCACATGTGTGTGTATGCATACATACACACACACACACACACACATATATGAGATAGTATATACAGTATATATAAGGTATATATATGTATGGTTAATGTGAGATAAACAGGTCAATCCAACAAAACATTTTGTCTAATCCATCTATTCAAATAGATATGGACTAATCCACAAGTGAAAGAGTGTGTATAATCTAACTCTAGAAGAGCCTGGAGCATTTTCAGTCCACATTATTTTCCCTTCTGCTTTCATTAGTTAGGTCCTTTAACATCTTTGGCAACTTCATAAATCTTTGTCTCTGGTCAACTTCATTACCTGCAAATTAATTTCAAGATTTGTTGGAATCTGTCAAACTTAGGTTACTAAGTGAAGTAAGAAAGAGATGGTCTGGAAATAGAATAACCCTATTTTTCCAAGACACAGCAGTTTTAAAGTCAAAAAGTTACCTGGGATAAGGCAGGAATGTTTCTAAGACATTGTTCCCCATGTTTTCGATATGGGACCTGGAATCTATCAAAATTCCAGCAAACTTCCCACTGTTATACTTCCCTTCATCTTGGCAAGGATGCATACTCATCATTCCCTGGCTAAAATAACTTCTTTTAGAAATGCATATATGTTTATAAGAAAATAAGATAAGATCTCTAGGAGATTGTATTTTAGTGAAAGAAAAACAAAACAAAACACTATTGTAGATTTAAGGGTTATCACTAGCCTGTGAGCTAAGATTGTATTCATTATTTCTTCAATGGACTAGAGCTTCACTATGTTCCTATTAAACATTTAAAACTATATAAGCTCCTGATTTTCATAAATGCTCATTATGTGTTCATAATCACACATAAATTCATTTTCATTTTTGCTTTTTTCAAATAAATGATATGTTGTTTGATAACCAGACTGCATGCATATATTCTGAAAGCATGCTCACAAACTAAAAGGATTAATGTTTTTCTTCATGAATTATGAGGAAACAATCTGTGAAGAGAAACTAATCCATTCATCTATCACCTGCTTCAGTTACTCAAGTTTTAGGTGATTTGGACAGTGATAAAAATAATTTAAAAAATTACATTTGTATTATGACATTTGCAAGCAAGTGTTTAAAAAACTGTTCATAAACCATTGGCACTTTAGTCATTCAGTATTTCTATATTTTTAATAATTCAGAGTCTGAAGTTTCATTCCAATAAATTTAAAGTTGAACAGAAATATGCTCAGCACCATATTTTGAAAAAATTTAGGACATCTTGGACTTGAAAATCTATGCCCTCTTAGCCCAGAGACCTTACAAAGTAAATGGCATCTCTGCAAAGGTGAGAGGCATGTTGGTTTTTGTGTTTTTCCCCACAATGAACTCATCTTGAATATTAAATTAAAATACATAAGATAACAATGAGAATTTATTCACAAAATACTAATACCATATTCTAAGAGTATGTAACCTCAATGGTACAACTGAAAAAGTTATCTAAACCAATCACCTAAGTGAAACCCTCTATCTAGAGGCTTTACTTAGTCTTATATTCTTGATGTTACAACAGTTATTATTTTTGTTGAAAGTTAAAATCAGTAGAAATAGAAACACTTGTAGAATAGTCACTTCTTCCTCTAGGTTCCAACAGTATAATTACTCAGAAATCAGCAAATCAAACAATAAATGAAACTACATAAAGAAAATCAAGCCTGTTATATACATTAATAATGTGCATCTTATTATGAACTAGATGTTTGTGTACCCAATTACAAAAAATACCTTAATTTTTACATGAGGAATTTAACATGAACATTTCTTATGCTTTATTGACTCTTCTGTCACAAAAGTTGCCCCCTTCTGGGTACCATTTCCACTAAGAACCAAAGAGGTGAGCTGAATCCTTTATTTATTTAAAATAAATGTTTACTCATTAATGTAGAAAAATAATCAATAAACTACAGAGAAAACATGAACACTTCGTGGTGATCATGGTGATCAAATGTGATGCATTCTCTAAACATACTCTCTGACTGATTAGCGTATCCTCAGTGTCCATGCTAAGCCAAACCTTATTATGCTTGCTTTTTGTTGCACCAAAATTAAAAATAACATACTTTTGGAACATGCTATTAATGTGTTTCCCAACAATAGATTTCAACTGCACCAAGGCATAAGGAATAAATATTACTCATAGTAATGTTGTTGTCTATATCCATTAGATTTGAAAATGCTGGCAAATTTTTACTTCTCAAGAAACAGTGAAAACATGAATTAATAAATAAATGGACTCCAAGAGTTAGACAGGTAAAAAGGAAGCACAAATCCTTCTATACAGACTCAAAAAGTTTATAGTAATGAACAAACAAAAGGGCTTTTTTCATATTAAAGTATCAAGTAAGTCAAGACAATTAATTGAGATTTAACAAAAAATCTTAAACTAGATCTGTGTGGTAATTTTGGGTTTTTCCTTTTTTCTTTGTCAGTACTCCACAAATTAACTTTTATTTGAAACCAAATGTTATCTGCCTCATGTTCAGGAACTTGATACAGATAATAGCTTATCATCCTCAGGCTCTATACACTTGTACCACTGTCAAAAGGAAATTTTCACATAAGCACTAATTGGTTTTCCAATAGCATATTATTGTTCCTGAAATATACATATATGCAATAGTATTCAGACTTTGCATGTTGTATTTATATATTTAAATATATATGTATATTTATATAGTTTATATGCAAATATATGTATGCATATATATGTGTAACTATATTAAAAAGTGCTATGGATTTCAAAGAAGGCAAGGAAAGATATATGGGATGGTTTGAATGGGGGATGTAATTAAAAACTCAAGAAAATGAAAGAAATAATCTTTAAGAGCTAAAGAAAATTATCTTAAGTAAAATCTCCGTTTTTGATATTGTTATGGTTCTTGTTGCTCAACTTTTATATTAGTTTTGAGATTTCTCTTTATATAATGTATTTTGATTACATTCATATCCCTCTCCAAATTTTCTTAAGATTACCTCTGTTTCCCGTCTACATTTGCATTGCATCTGTTTTTTGTCATTGTTGATCTTTAAAGCCATCAAGTCTAATTTGTATTGTCACTATATTCTTGGCCATAAAACTTCCAGTGGACTGTGGTTTCCTCTGTGTTGGTCACAGTCCTTTTACAATGATAAAACAGATAAAGATGCTGTTGACAGCTGTATTTGTCACTGCTGGACTCAATAAACCGGTATCCTGTGTGATACGGGCATAAATGAATGCAGTAGTAGCCCCTGACAATTTGGGGGAAAATGTGCCTAGCTGTCTTTAGAGGATCCATAGGGACACACTGCAGGCTTGTCATCAACTACCTTTGAGCCTCAGGCTATCTTTTAACTATTAAAGCAGTGTAGCACAGCAGTCCTCTGAGATCCTCCCCAAAACAGCTAGCTGAAACAGAAGCAGAGACCCACAGCCAAATGTTAAACGAAGCTTGAGAAATCTTGTGGAAGAATTGGGAAGGAATGAGGAACCAGAAGATGATAAGGAAGCCACAAGAAGACCAACAGAGTCAACTAACCTGGACCCTTGACTGAACCAGCAACCAAAGAGCAAAATACAAGGGCTGGACCTAGTGCCACACATACATAGGTAGCAGATGTATAGGTTGGTCTTTATGTGGATTTCCTCAACAATTGAAGTGGGGGTTACCCTGACTCTAATGCCTGCCGGTGGAACCTGTTTCCCTAACTGGGCTGTCATGTCTGGCCTCAGTTGGAAAGGATATGCCTAGTCCTGCAGTCACTTAACATGCCAGGATGGGTTGGTACCCAAGGGGGGAACTCCCAGGTTTTACAGGTAAATAGGAGGGATGGTGGAGGGAGGGGCCTTTGAGGGGAGGACTGGGAGGAAGAAAGGGGGATTCAATTGGGATGTGAAGTGAACAAATAAATAAATTAATAAAAAATAAGGTAATCAGCATTTCTGTAAAGGAGAAAGATATTGGTTTGTGATGGGTTTTTTTAGCACAACGAAATAATGATGATAGTAAATTAAATTACATAGATAACAAGAAAAATGTATTCATAAAATCTTTTGAGCTATTGAAACTAACTATAAAGTATTGAAGTTTAATATTATGGAAACTGTGAGTCAATACGAGAATGTGTTCAGTTTGGAGAGATTACTCAGAGATGAGAAATAATTATTGGATTTGTCTAGGAATTGGTGGCCAGCACAGAAACCATAGCTCACAACCAGCCATACCTCCATTTTCAGGGAAACAGAAACCCTCTTCTGGCTTCTACAAGTATCTGAACCTACATGGCATACAGACAGGTGCACAAACAGAGGGGAGGGGTGGAGAGAGAGGGAAAGGAGAGAGAGAGACTGAATAATAATTACATAAATTTAAATATTTTCAAAATTACACGATATAGATATATGTAATAAATAAGTGGGCCATTTTCTAATCCTTCTGATGTTCTACTTATAATTCTGAACTTTCGTTCAGAAAGCTGCTCATCCCTAATTTCTATCTCAGCACAATCCTGCTTGCACTTGTGTGTGACTGGGTCTGATGTGATAGATCTTATTGCATTGCTTATTGCTTTAGCTTTCCAACTTTGAGATGCACCTTACTCACAAAATTTATCTTCCATATTTCAGTCCCTAACCCAAATCTTCTCTTCCTTCTGACATTACTCATAGAACATGATATTTATGTACACTATGAAGAAACCTAGAAATATAAATCTACTATTAATGTCATGCTTTAAACTGAGGTTATAGCCCTCTCATTGGCCAATCGTATCAACATACAATAATAAAGGAACATGAAGCCCCATGAACATCAACATTAATTCAGTTGGCATCACAGACCATGGACCACATCCATATAGCCTGAGGTAAGCCATATTGATGTGAGTGGGCTGTGCTGCCACCTCAGGCCATGTTGATGTCCATGGTCCGTACTGCTCCTGGGGATCATATCTGGATCCAAGACCCTTCTGCAACCAGGGCCCATATTGATGTCTATGCCCAATGTTACCACTGAAGGCCATGTGGATGTCCTGGGGTCCTGGATCTATACTGCCATATGAATCCATGTTGGTGGCTATGGGCAAGGCTGCTGCCTGGGATTATATGAGTGGCTGTGGCCTCTTGTTGCCTCAGAGCCCAGGTTTGATGTCCTTGGAAGGTGCTACAGCAGAAAACTGTTAATGTTCATTGTATGACCTGAGATCCAGAGTGAAGCCCATGGCGGGTGCTGTCACCAGAAGCCATATGGAAGACGATGATCCATGCTCCCCCTGATTATAAAGGGCAAGGAAGCTACATTTGCAGTGGCCTCAATTATTGCAAACCCAAAGTTGAGAAAGATAGACAGAGAAGGCTTCTGTGACAATCCCTATTCTCCTTGCCCTACAAAAGTAACAGCCTAGACAGAAAAACATGAAGGAGAAATCTTTTAAAGTGTGATTATGGATAAGTATATTTCTCCACAACTAAGTGCTTCGGTCTGGGGTGTATGTAGAGAAAGACTCAGTTTTCTTTAAGGGGCTGGCTGCTTGTAGTTTGATCATGTTCCAGTGAATGTATGGGCAACCAAATTGGACTTTCATGTATCTGATTATTATTGGGGTGGGGCTGGGTATCACAGCAGATGCAGACCTGCGAGGACTGAGAAGTGAGAACTATCATGGTCCATGATGTATAATTTTTAAACAGTATTATGAAGAAAACGAAACCAAACCAAAAAAACTGGACCATGGGGCATTTTATGCATTAGCTATCAGTGGGGGAGGGTCTAACACACTATTCATGGTGCCATCAGTAAGGTAATTATCTGAGGTTCTATAAGAAAGCATAGTGAGCAAGCCCTGGGGAGAAAGCTGGTAAGTATCACCTCTCCATGGCCTCTAGATCTGCTTGAGTTTCTGTCCTGACTTCCTTTGGTGATGAACAGTGATATTAAAGTATAATCCAAAAATCACTTTCTTGCCCAACTTGCTATTGGTTTTTGTATTTCATCGAAGCTATAAAGAGCCTAAGATAGTCACCTACTTTATTATCTTTGTTTTACATTTCAAAAACAAATATTAAAAATAAATGTATATGAATGTATACAATGACTCTCAGTGCTAATATATCACTACCTCTATATTTGAAAAGTTTGATTAATTTGCTTATTTTCCATAAACGTCTGCCTTTGTGACTAAAGGAAAAATAATAGACTTGAGATTCAAAATATTATATTTTAATGCCTTCAATGCCAATTTTGTTGATGAATAAATATAGAAATTTTCATGGTGAGGAAAAACCTTAATCCATTCATATAGAGAAGGAAAACAGAAACTGCTTCTAACTGGAGGGAAAAAATTACACCATCCATCCCTTTTAAAGCATCCAGAGAAAAACACATGTCCTTTTTTGTTTTTAAAGCATGGTAATTCCAAGAAAAGTGATAAACTGCTAAACAAGCTTTGGGGTACTCACTTAATGCACTAGGATTCAACTTCTTTTAGATGAAGAATATTCTAGGGCCAATGTCAATTATTCATTCATGCAACTGAAGTGGCAAGAGAGGTTTTCCCTGAGGTGGACTCCATTTGTATACTTTGTAAACTTTGCATGCTATGTAAACTTTGTATTGTTTGAAAACTTTGTAAACCCTCAAGGCAGGAAAGTGCCCAGGCCCTTGCCTGAGGACATTCAGCAGCCAGGACCCTCCTCCCTAACTGTCAAAACTATCAGGAAGGCCATCTCTAGCCCTTCAACAGGACCCTGCCCAGATTATCTAATTTTATATTTAAAAAAAATCTGAACAAAAGCCACCAATCCCTAAGTAGGAAAACCAACCAATTCCTGTGCTCACCCAGGACATAAAATCCTACCAATCCTCACCCTGGAACTTTCCACCCTAGAAATCTCTATCCCCGAAGGACCCCTATATAACCACTATGGCTTGTCCAATTCCCTGCTGCTGCCTGCCCTCTTCCAGAAGCATAGGCAGCCACTCCTGGACTCTCCAATAACTCTCTTTTACGAGATTTGCTGCCTGCTATGACTCTTCGGAAGATGACAAGAAGCAATGATGAGAAGGAGGGAAGCAGCAAAGAGAAGGAGCAGAGCTAAGGCTCCTGAGCTACTCAGCTAAGCTGGGGATACCCTCCCCTGGGAGCTGCACCGCCTCTGCAGAAGAGGCTTCCTCTCACAGCTCTGTGGTTCCTGGGCTCTTGTGTTTCAGTCTCAGGATGCACTTTCATTGGGACACTGTCCCACCTCAGAGCTGTCTGCTTTTTGGGCTCCCATGTCTTGGTATACCCACCCTTTGGGATGCCTTCTCCCCTCAGAGTTATTCCTGGACTTCTGAGTCCCAGGACATCTTCTCACCTAACACCTGAGCTGTTCAAAACACCTGAGACCTTTCTGAGTTATCAGAGTGTATTAAATAATAAACACACCTCATATCTAGTGTCAGAAAACACCATGTACACAGAACACATGACTTGCACACACAAATTCTATTTTAGAAAACAATCACTACGGTTCCATGATGATGTAAGTGAAATATGTGCTTTCACTTATGTCATCATAATCTACAACATTCTGTGTCTCTAAATTCTGCTTTCTCCCTCAGGGAGTCCACACATTACTGCACATGGGGCTGAAAGAATGAAGTAGAGCCCAGAACAGGTGGAATCTGCATAATAATGGCCCCACTGGAGTGAGTGACAGGGGAGAGTTGGCTTTCTCTGAGGATTTTAGTGTTGTAATTCTTTTATAGTGTACTCAATAAAACAGATCTCTTAGATTATCTTCAGGGAAACATCTTTTGCACATACACTTTATTCTGGGTGAATAAAGGATATATATGAACTTTGGAGTATGGGAAGGAGTTTTCATGGAGAATGTAGATCATTGGCTAGAGTTCAAAGTACTAGGAATGTCTCATTTGCATGGAGAGGAATTCTAGAAACCCAGGTATTGCTGGGCAGGTTCTTATAGGGAAAAGAGGAAGTTGAACTTCTAGGTTTGCTAAGGACTACATGACTTTCCTCAGGTGTGGGGATTGGCATGCCAAATAAGGTCAGAGAAGGGGAAATCCTACTGGAAAAGAGAAGTCCTCCATTTTGTACTGAACTCAGAGAAGCTTTCCAGATATGGTGTATTGCAGCCTTAAGTAGCAGAGTTTCTTAACATCCCCTCCTGTTTTATCTATAATAGAGAGGTGTTATAGTAGCTTTCAGTCTTTTTCTTGGGAAGGATTTATTATTGAGCCAGAACACGACTGACAGTATTTTGTTTTGTTTTGTTTTGTTATTTTGTTTTGTTTTGTTGGTGTTTTGATTGTTTTTGTTTTTTTGTAATATTACTTATCTGCAATTTTAAAAACTGGACAAGGAAAGGTACAGGAGGAGCAAAACTATGTTGACCACTATAAGGCTAAGGAAAGGAAGAAGTCAAGCCACAAGGGAGGTTGAAAACAATGGGGTTAGGCATTCTGCTCAAAGCTTCCACTAATATACTACCAGAGATCTTTAACCATTTGTATGTCTTGTTCCACCAGCCCAGATTCATTAACATAGAAATAGCATTCCTCCTCCAACTTAATGCAAGTCCCTCTCTCCAAGTCCAGAGCTGCACTCCCCTGGTAGGAAGTTTATCTGTCACTGAAGTTACAAGAAGGATGGTCAGAAGTAAGTCATCACCTGGTCCAGCTTGTCATGCAAGTTGCTGGCCAGATGGTGTATTTAGAAGAGGGTTGTCCAAAGGATTCCCTGGAACCCAGGGAGACTTTGAGAACAAGTCTGAAGATTAGGTGGGGTAAAAATCTCACTTTCCTTTTAGTATACTCCTAGCTACAAATCCAGTTCTTCAGGCTTATAGAGATAAACACTGGGAACAATCATTATAGGGGTGTAGAAGCTTTTAAGGGGGTTTAATAGAATAATCAATACTGGTACTGTATCAGAGAAGAGCATGGGAGGAAGGTAGTGCTGGGTGCAGGGGGTGAGGAAATAAAGGAGTGGGAGAGATAACCTGAGTCTCACCAAAGCTCGGGGGCACTGGACGGGCTGATTCGAGAGACTGCCACAGAACGGCTACAGGACGGGTATAGGGCCATGTGAGGCCACCAGACCCTGCCCTGGGGGTGTGGAAAAGCACAGTCTCATGAGTGCTCAGTCTTGGACACTCCAGAATGCTGATGGATGTCTTGGAAGAGCTGATAAAGAAGTGGATGCCCCAGGGCCAGCTCAGTCAGCTGGGGAGAAAGGAGAAGGGGCAGGGGGAAGAGGTGCTACGTGGTTTCTGCTCTGGTGAAGGTCGTTGGTCTAGTCTAGTGGCTGGAAATGCTGGGAGGCCTTCCTTTGGGAGATTAGATAGCTCTTTAGGGACAGGCCAATTCCATTACTCCAACATGGCGAGTCTAGATGAAAGGAGGCAGTCCATGTTTTTAAGGTGTTTATTGTAGAAAAGCATGGAGAGAGAGAAGACTAAAGAAGCAGAGGGCAAACATGGCCACATGGAGAGATGGGGGAAAGGGAGGAAGAGTAAGAGGCAAGAGAGAGAGCAAGAGCTTAAGATAGGGAGGATGGGTCAAGCAGTCCCTTTTATAGTGGGGCTGGGCTACCTTGCTGTTGGCAGGTAACTGTGGGGTGGGGCATACCCCGAGTGGAGTCCAGCCAGAATACCAGGAGCTTGGGACATTGCCTATGTGACTGATAGACACAGGATTATGGAGTTGGTGTCAGCCGCCTAATGTTTGAGAGCTTAGCTCATGGTTCTGTCCCTTGTAGAATTTTCTACTGGGTCTCCAAAGTAAGCCTAACTCAACCAGAACATGGACTGGCTTTCATGGTCCAACAGGGTAGCACTTCTTGGCACGGAACTAGAGATGTTATGGGATCATATAGGATGGGTCCTTGATTAAAGCCCTGCAAGGCAACAGGAGAGAGGTAGGTTGAAGAGAGAAATGTTTTGTAACTTTCAGGAGGTAGGGACCCATATGGCTTCTAAAGCTAGATGTTAATGGCTTCTAAAGCTAGATGTTAATGGGAACAGCAGCCAGTAGTAGCCAAGAAAGGGAAGCACAGAAGAAGCATTGAGGGAGGTTGGGGTGGGTGGTTAGAGGAAAGAAAACAGATTTATATTATATATACTGTAGCGAGGAGAGAGTGGTTTGGACCTCCTTCCATGTTTGAGTTTTCTGTTAAACAGTGTTAATGTGGATAGAAAACAATTTGCAGGCAGGAACAAGGTGGCCGAAGACTTGTAGGTCAGCTATGGGGTGTTTAGCAAATCTACTAGTGTAGAGCTTACCCACAGCTCTCATCCTCTATAAATTTCACCTCAGGGATCATTAATGGAAAGCTAAAAGTGAGTTTTAAGGATTTAATTTGGCATTTCCAATGTCTGAAACCTGTGTTTCTGGAGGCAGACACCTGTATTTCAGTAAGAAAAGGTAAGGAAAGGTGATGGGAATAGGAGAGAAGGAATTGGTATAGAGGAATCTCAATCCTAATTCAGCATTCTTCAAGTGTGCATTCCTGGGTTTCTATGATTTTGTTGTGTCTTCCATATGTCTCTCCAGCAAAGAATGTCCATTGATGGTACTGGAAGGGTTAGGAAGAGGCTGGCACAGTAGCAGAGTTAGAATGTAGAATAACAAGAGCATCCTTTAAAAAGGAGGAAAGGGAGGCTTGTGGACGCACATGACTTAGGCAGCAGCCACCAGGTCATGGATGTCCTTCTAGGAGATCTTGTTTTGTTGTGGGTGGCATCTCCTCTACATCTTCTGTCCTTGATCTGTTAGCCAGAGGCAGGTCTTCTTCATGCCTGGTGGGTGGTCGAAAACATTCCTGGCAAGGATCCAAATAGGCCTAGGCTGATCCTAGACAAATAGGATGGAAAACCCCAGCTAGTTTTAAGGAGGTGGTCTGATTCTTTCCAAATTCCATTTGAAGGATGGAATCATCTCACTAGGAGGAGTTTTGTCTGCTTTGTGGCAATGGAGGGAGATAGAAGGTGTTTGGAGCTTTTGTAAGTGTTAACTATATTTAGGATCGTTATGTATGGGTAAATTATACTTAGGGTTGTTTCATAAGTTGGGCTTTGAGAATTTGGTGTATTCTTTCTAACTTACTTTGGTATTGAGGGTCATGAGAAATTACTGATGAGCAATTTCCTATTGTGAGCAGGTTTTGAGTTGGGTCTTCCTTTTGGACCAAGCTCAGAGGAGCTATCTGGGCTTGGTAGATTGTGACTTTAAGTAGGAGATTTTCCCAACAATTTATCACTTGATTTTCCAAAGCAATTTCAGACTTTATAGTCTGTTTACAGAAAAGTACTTTGGTCATCTCTGGGCAGATAAAATAAACAAAGATATGAGGTAAGGAGAGAAAGAAGAGAAAAATCAAATTCATGGCCTTACTATCACTTTTTTTGATGGAAAAGTAAATTGGAGATAGTTGGAGAGATGGTTGTCAGATGTGTATTTGCCTTCCAAGAAAGAAGACCTCTGTTGGATGCCTAGAACCCATATTTTAAAAGTTAAGCTGTGGATGAGGGCTCCCTTTAGAGTATCCTCAGCAGTATTTGTTTCTTGATGTTTCCTTGGTTTTAGCCTTTCTGACTATAACAAGTTTAAATCTCAAAGTAACTCAATCTCCCTGATTCCTAAAAGTGTTAAAGCCCTTTTGAGATATTGCTTAGCTATTTTTATTTTTTAAGAACTCTCTGTTCCGATATGCAAGCTTTTTTAGTTGAGTATTTTCTTTCTTTCTTTTTTTTTTTTTTTTTTTTTTTTTTTTTTTTTTGTCTCTTTGCTTTTTGGTCTTTGTATAATCTACATATTAATTCTCCATGAGATATTGTCATAGTTATTTTTTTTTTTATTGCTGGGAAAAGACATCATCACCATGGTAGATACTATTAAGAAAACATTCATTTGGAGCTAGCTTACAGTTCAGATCTCCAACTCTTCAACTTTGTGGACTGCAAAGTATTTCTATCTTTTGGACTGTTTCCAGTTTCTGTAAGCAGCTCCCTAGGTAGGTATTCCATAACTCCAGCATCTCCAGCATTCTGTGGTCTCCAAGGTAATCGAGGAACTACCTTCACAGCTTTAGTCTTCTATTCAGGTACCCCTGCCACACACCTGGCCTTGCTTTGGTCTCCTGAGTTCTGTGATTAAAGATATGTACCACCATGCCTGGACCTAAGTTCTTTAATTCCTTTCACTCACAGGTTGGAAGCTTAGCTAGGTAGGGTCTTGCCTTGAGGTTACCACTTTCTTGATTTCATTTAGCTTCAGGATTTGTTTTCATCATTTTTCCTGGTATTCCTGTTCACAAACTATAATTTTTCTTACTCAGCTTACATCTTTCATTATACCTCTGCACAAGACTGGCTACTAATAGCCACACAACACAGTCAATATTAAGTTGTTTAAAAATTTCTGTGCCAAAGCTGTTCGTCAATAACTCTTCAACTTAGCTTCAAGTAAACTTTTTTTGGACAAGGACATAAAGTAGCTACATTCTTCAACAAAATATCCTCCAAACAGTCTCCGGACTACTTATTAATATTTTTATCCTTTAAATCTCTTGAGACTTAGACTACGTAGTGGCTATTCCTGGTTGTCAACTTGACTGTATCTGGAATGAACTACAATCCAGAATTGGAAGGTTCACCTATGGCCCTAATCTGGAGGCTGAGAGATATATTTCCAACCTGAATCTTGGCATGCAGATCTGGAGGCATAGTGGCTATGAATCCCAGAAGATTAAGACAGGAAGATCTCCAAATTCAAGAACATCTGGGATTAAAGGTGTGGTGGCACACTCCTTTAATCTGGGCCAAACCTTTTGCTGGAGACCTATATAAAAACATCGGAAGAAAGAAGGCTTTCTGCTCCACCTGCTTGTCTTGTACAACTGAGCAACTGCTAGATCCTTGGACTTCCATTCACAGCTACTGCTGACCATTGTTGGGAATTGGTCTACAGACTGTACGTCATCAATAAGTTCCTTTACTATATAGAGACTACCATAAGTTCTGTGACTCTAGAGAACCCTGACTAATACAGACTAGAACCACAATTCAAAACATCCTCACCACTAGGTTCCTAGTATAGGAACCTTTGAAAAGCATGGTCTGACCTACTGGGCCTGGCTAAACATTGAAACCTCAGAACTCTGTGTGACACACTTCCTCCAACAAGGCCACACCTTCCAGTAGTGCTACTGCCTATTAGCCCGTGATGACTAATGTCATTCAAACAACCACAGATATATCTGCCAAAGATTGTTTCCAACTATGAACTATTTCTTGACTCCACTGATTCTTTCTAATGCTGTACAGAAATCTTTCAGATTTATGTGGTTATCATCTGCTAATGTTGGCATTAATTTGTGAGCAAATAGAGTACTATCTAGAAAATTCTTTTCTAAATCTATACTTCCTAAGGTACTGGCTACATTTTCGTCTAGACATTTCAGAGTTTCAGCCTTCTATTGAGTTCACTGATCAATTTGGAATTGATTTGCATGCAGTGATATATATGTGTCTAATTTCATTTTTCTACATATGTACATTCAGTTACCCAAGCTTATGGAAGATGGTGTTCTTCCTCCTATGTGTATTTTTGAAATCTTTGTCAAGTATAAGATTGCTCTAGTTATGTGCACTCATGCTTGGGAATTCTATTTGTTCTATTGATCTACATGTCTATTTGGTACCAATGTAATTATTTATTGCTGTAGCTCTGCAATACATCTAAAATATGAATTTTAGAATGGTTTGTTTTTTCTGTATGTATTATGAATATTTTACTTGGAATTGCATTGAATTTGTAGATTACTTATTGTAGGGTGATCATTTTCACAATACTAACCATATAACCTGTGAATATAGGAAGCCATTCCATTTACTACTGCCTTCTTCAAACTCCTCACAGAATTAACATTTTTACTGTAGAAGTCTTGTGTATTTATGTTTAGTCTTATATTTTCTTTATGGGGGGATATTGTGAATGAAAGTATTTCCCTGATTGAGAAAAGCCACTGATCTTTATCAGTTGATTATGTGCAATAAAACTTTACTGAAATTATTGATAATTTCTAGAAGTTTCATGGTAGAACATGTGTGTTCACTTAAACATGATCTACAGATAGGGACACTCTGATGTTTCCTATTTGAATTTAGTTTTCTTATGTTACTCTAGCTAGTGCTTAATCTACTATATCAAAAATGAGTGGAGACAGATAACAATCCTATCTCATTATTGATTTTAATGGCACTACGTAAGTTGTTTCTGCACTTAAAAATGTGGAAAGTGTGGCTTTTGTTTCATTTTTTTGCTTTTTGTTAAATTATTTTATTTAATTTAAGATTATAATATGATTATTCCATTTATACTTTTCCTCCCTCTAAACTTTCCTACATACCCTTTTGTTCTTTTATAAATTCATGACCTCCCTCTTTCAATAATTGTTGCTATAGATGTATAATTCAAAATATAACATTTTCACCCTTTATAATTTTACTTCAATGTATGTTTTTATAAACCTCTTTTTTTAATTTTATTTTTATTTTTTATTCATTTGTTTCTCATTATGGATGGTTGTGAGCCACCATGTTGTTGCTAAGATTTGAACTCATGACCTCCAGAAGAAGAGTCAGTGCTCTTAACTGCTGAGCCATCTCACCAGCCCTTCATTGTATGTTCTAATGGCTGACCATTTGGTACTGAATAAACAATTGGTATGTTCTTCCCTGGAGACTACTATTTCTCTCATTTTCGACAACTCTGACCACCAACTCAAAGAGGGCTTCTCATGCTTTTGGTTCGAACTGAGATTTTGTGAAGACTTCTATGTCTGAATGCTACTATTTTTGTCTGCTTTGAATTATTGCAGATCTTGTGCATTCTGTCACTCTCAGTGAGTACATATGTCTATTAGCACTGTTGTCTTCGTAAAAGGCTATTTACTTGGAGGTATCCACTTCACTTGGGTTTTACCTTTCCTCTTTGCCCTCTTCAACATAAATCCCTGAGCATGAGGGGAGGAGTGTGATGTAAGCATCCTGTACAGAGATGTGTGGACCAAACTATCTGCATGTTGTCCAGATGGGTTTTTGTGTTAATTCCCATCTACTCCAAGAAGGTTCTTTGATGAGGGCTGTGTAATCTACTGATTAAGCAAAATGCCATTAGGAGATATTTTATTGCTATGTTTTTTCAGCAGAATAATAGAAATACAAAAGTGCATTTTCCATTACTCCCCATGACCTTCCTAGTCTCAGATGCTTGGACAATTTAGAAGTGTGAATTATGGATTCCTTCTCATAGAATGAGCCTTAAATCCACTCATAAAGTGGTTCTTTTCTTGTAAAGCCTTTGTGCCACTATTTCAATCTCCTTGCTTCTTTTGTGTCCGTATAAGTTTTTAATCTCTACTTGACTTAACTTTAGTGTTTAAAGTAAATCTAGAAATTTCTTATTTCTTTTAGATTACTAACTTACTGGATCATATATTTTAATGTATTCATTTGTAATGTTATGAATATATTTGGTGTCTATTATAGTATTTATCTATTTATATCTGATTTGTTAACTTAGGTTTACTCTTTTTGTTTTGGTTAACTGAACTAAGTCCACATCAATCTTGTTTTCAAATAACGAACTATTAGATTTGTTGATAATTTTTTCTTGTAAAAATTTCTTCTCTTCCATTTTTACTAATTTCTGCTCTAATTAGAATAATTTCTCCCCATCTAGTGGATTTTAGTATAGATTGTTGTTTTTACAAACACTTTAGTTGTGTATAGACATTTAAAGCTATAAATATCTCACATGGGACTGCTTTTAGTGTGTCTTAGAAGTTTTGGTATGCTGTATTCTTATTTTCATTTCAAAGAAATAGTACATCTACATAATAACACTTGACAAATAATAATTTTCCTTTTTGATGACTTTGAAATACCTATGAAAGCATACCAGATACTGAGAATAGATATGTTCATATTGGTATTGAAGATGACCCATCAGAATAGATCCAAAAATCAGAGCTATATGCTTATGAAATGTCCCAAATAGAAAAATGCAGTTAAATGTTATTTTATATAGTAATTACTTAAAATACTTATCCTTTCCTTATTCTTTATCTATGTACAAACTACAAATTTCAAAAGCAATAATTTCAGAAGAAATGCAGCAACGTGAGAAGAAAGGGCACGCTTTTCAAAGTAGGAGGAAATAGGTGCTTTCTATGAGCAGTGATAATTTTCTTCACTGGCAGATGCAACTGTAGTAGATGGATTCAAAATATCATTCCCTGGGACTTCTAGCAGTTTTGCTTCTTTGGCCTAAAATGAAAAGTTTGACATATCATATATTACCAGAAATCTGTGGAAATCAAAACTATAGAGAAGGCTCTAACAAACAGAAAGGGGTGGGGACTACAGTCTCTGCTGGCATTCAGGTCAGCCTTTTCCCAAGTAGAGACAGAAGCAGCACTTTAAAAATAGCAATGAAAATGTTTAAGCTACACAGGGTGTTTGGGGAATATGGACTGTGAATGTCTAACAAGTTTCATACATCCCGAGGGCAATTGCATGAAAAAAAATCAATGCTTCATTTTCTAATATGTTCAGTAACTTTGGGGAAGTCTTTTTAAGAACAGGCACAAGTCATTTGCATAAGTAGTGGATTCTCACCACTGTGTCTAATAGAATGAGTGCCACAGTTCTGCCAAGAGGTCATTCTGAAGAGTGTTTAAAGGGCACAGCAGTGAGAGCTGCATATGTTAGCTTCTGTGAAGAATAAAATTAGAACAACTCAATGCAAATCATCTGTATAGACCCTGGAAACCAATTATTGCAAATATATAAACATAAAACAACAATGCTTTCTTGTAAGTAGCAAATCTTCATTAAGTCCTTGGCATTGATTATATTCACATGATTCATTTCTAACTCTTCTTAGTAATGTGAATTTAATGCATAATTTCTGCATAATGACTTTTTTTAATTACCACATAATCATGGTTAGAAAAAAAAAGTATCTTCCATTTGGTCCATTTTGTGAGTCTAAGCAAATAAATCTATAAAATAATTTATTCTGCTGGTTGCCTGGAAACCGTATTGTTGATATGACAACGCTGGCATATAAATGCAATCACCACTTTCTTTCATTTGCATGTAGAAGTCATATATTTGCAACATAAAAGAAAATTTCTTTTCTTTTCCTTATGCTACAGTGACATCTACAGAATAGAATGAAGAAAAATTGAAGGGAGAAACCTTTTTTCCTTTATTTGGCAAAAATATGCTTAACACAAAGTATACTCAAAATCTAGCTTTAAAAATGTGTTGGAAATATGATTATAACACAGAATATTTTATATGTATCCTAAAAGTCTCAGAGAGCCTGCTATAGGTACACCTTTAAGTTCCTTCATGAAAAATCTAACACAAGTGTAATTTTTCAAGCAGTCATAATTTCAAAAAGTAGTAACTTCTCTAACAATGATTTGCATTTTTAAAGGACCAGTAACAGTCATAATTATAAGCAATCATTTGTTTCCATAGCCTCCATTTGAAATGAAATGTTCCAGTATGCATTTTGCCATTCCCTCCTACATATGACTGTCTATTTTTAAATATGTTCCAATGTATTTTATCTTTGTTATTGGGAGACAAAAATCTAACTCAGTTTTCTAACTCTGCACTTTGTGAACTTTCTATTTAGTAAACTATAAATGATCCAGTTCATTTTTAGTTCACCAAATTTCAACCAACTTTCTGACTACAAATGTAGACAAGAAAGAAAAGAGATCTTAGACTGATGTTGTAGTGTAGTGCCAGGGAAGGTTTGAATCCCTCAAAACAGACAGGAGTATATCTGATGCAATCACACTAGGGCCTTTTTATTCAAGCTAGCTCAGACCCACAGAGCACTGCTGTCACGCAGGATTGTTTTGGTGGTAGGGAGTCCTGATTAGCTATCAGAGCAACACTTTAAAGTAAGCATTATAGTAAGTAGAGTGAGGGTGAGTGTGCGAGCATCTAACTAGGAAGTCACTATGGCCTTTAACACAATTGGCTGGTGCTTGGAGTTGTATCATAAACTTAATTTCTGCTTCCTTCTGCATTGGTGGTCATTAGGGGGGGGCAGGCTTGTAATCTGGGGGTGCAGGTTTGTTCGAGGAATAACCTGGAGATGCAGGTCTTATTGGGAGTGAGCCTAGAGACTGAAGCTAGGTTTGGGTTTTGTTGGAGGGCAACTTATAAACTAATGCTAGGTACTTGCCTGTTAGTTTACCTGAGTTCAAACTTAGGTCAGATTCTGTAAAATGGCGTCTGAACTTAAAGATTTGGCCTCTCATCTATCATATATTTCCCCTCTCTTATTAGAAAAAGGGAAAACACAAAAATCTTCTTTGGCAGCGTCACCACTTCTAGAGAGACATCTAAGGGGAACAGTGCTAGCTGAGTAGGACTTCACTGAAATCCCTCCCCTTCCTAAAAGGTCTCACTAAGTTATGCAATGACAGATCTGAACAAAACTTCTGAAGGGTAATAAAGTTATACCAAGAACTGCAACAAAGCATTGTGTTACTGAAAAGGAATCCCTCAAAATTCCATGTCATGAATACATTCCATCAACTATATCTCTGCCACAAACCAGATCAAAGCAGTAGAGAATGTCTTCATTATTATCATGTGTAATTATTATGTCCTGAATGGAATGCAGACTGTATAGCAGTGATTTACTCTGGTAAAAATGTAATGTGATTGAGAGAAACTTTAAAAAGTGTGAGGAGAGGAGAATCAAGCAGGGAAGGAATACATTTAGGCCAAAAGAGTAAGTGAATTCACAAGATAATGATAAAACACCTGGAATGTTCTAAGTACTGTGCTCACTGCTAAGTACAGAATAATTGGAAATATGAGTTCCTAGAAGGATAAAAATTATTCTGGGACACACTAATGTTCTAGAGTACAGTCTTAAAAACAGATAGATGAAAGATACAGGTAAGATTGTCAGACAGATAGGAAGACAGACTGACAGATAGATCCTTGCCCCCCTGCCTCCCAACTAAACAGCATTATTTTTTGTTTGTAATCCTTATTTCAAGAATGGATTTAGCTTCCAGGAAAAGCTAGTCATACTTTGCATAGTTTTATTATTTTAAATGAATAGAGCTGGTATTTTTCTAGAAAGGATATTACTTCACCAAAGTGATGTCCTTGCTTTTCTGCCCTGGGCATCACACATTTCAAAAGAGCATGATTTAATATATCAGAGCCTTTCTTTTGAAGAAAATCCCTTAATCCTGCCTTCATCTCAGAGGCAGTGAGCTCATTCCAGTAAGCCCTTCCAGAGCATTCTGCAGCATAGAGAGTCTCACATTCACAGTGCTTCTTCCCTAAACAGTTAAACACTGGCAACAACTAAGATTCCAAAGCTTGATGCAAAATATTAAGGAAGGCAAGAATGACAAATATTGATAAATGTGGAATAATTAAGTAAACACTTAAAAATCCAATTGTATAAAATATATACTATATTATGATAATAATATAGAGAAATATTAAGTTCATGAAATAATTGGCTCCGACCTTGGCAATTGCTCTCTTTTAGTGCTTACTATAACATTTCATACTCAGTTAAAATTAATTTGAGACTCCCTTTTCTAGAGGCTGGGACAATAGCTCACCCAGTAATCCTTTTTTCTTTCTTTCTTTCTTTCTTTCTTTCTTTCTTTCTTTCTTTCTTTCTTTCTTTCTTTCTTTCTTTCTCTTTGTCTGCAAGCAGCAATCTCCAGAATCCATGTATGCATATATATGTTCTTTCTTTGCTTTTAATTTAAAAACTACATTTGCAAAATATATTTTTGTAACTTTAATTTTTTTCAAAGCCTACTTTTAATGATGGTTCTTAAATGCTTTTGTCTCCCTATTAGCCCACCATCCACCTGGGTTCATGGAAGAGAAAGTATATGGGGGAAGTAGACCCATTTAGAAATGGTTCTGTGGAGCACCTCCCACCTGTTCTATCTGAAAATCTTGCAGTTTAGTTCACAGGTCTACAGTGGCAGCTCAGTCCACCTGTAAACACTTCATGGATATATCAGCAGTTCAGTTCAGTAGAGTCAGGGAAGCAGATACAAACCAGCAGTGGTAGCACTACCTAGGAGACAGCCATGCCTCAGCCTTGGCACAAGTCAGCAGGAGGAACCACGGACAACAGGAATGCAAGGAGAAGTTCTCGGTTGTGCCTCTTTCAGCAAAGTGAAAATAACTGAAGACCAATGAAGACTTGAGACAAACAAGCCTTGCATAGCTAGCTCTATAAGCAAGCCAAGCTCATCCTCTGTCATAGTCCATTGGGCCTACTTATACTCCCTCCAAACATCATGTATCCTCCATGGGTCTTGCCTCACCATGTCTTTACTCAGCATGTGAGTCTGACTTAGCAAAACTCCATGTGAGTTTGTCTCAACTGACATGACTCTACCATTCAGCCTGAGTCCTTGGAAGTGGCAAGAAACTGCAGCACACCACCAGAAGTTTTGAATGAGTTTCTCTCTATGGAGTCCCAACATATGGCGCTCAACTACACAATGTAAGGTGGACCAATATATGCGTGTTGTTAGCAAAGAATCTTTCATCATGTGTCTTATCACATGCTTGCTTTAGTAGAACATCCTTTTTCCTGTGTCTGCTTCAATGAAAAGTAACATTCCTTCATGAGTTTGTCTTAGCCTTTCATTTTTGTCCACCTCAGGAAAACCCTCCTTACATGTTTGCCCCAGCAAAACACCATTCAACACAACTGACTTTCCAAAGAACCCTTTAGGTTTCCACTTCATATTTTTGGTAATGTTTTTCCTTCCCCAACTCCTCCCAGATCCTCCACACCTCCTTACCCATCCAAAAATATATTCTTTCACTCCTTTTCTTAAAAACAATAAAGAAAATAAACAAATAAACACAAAGAAAAAAAAGAAAGAATCACAAAATAACCCAAATATCAAATATCAAAATAAGCAGGCAGAACAATAAGAAAAAAAAAAAAACAAACAACAACAACAGCAAAATACTGAAACAAAATTTGTACAAAGATATTACTGAGTTTATTATGTTGTGGGGAATTCCTCTTGGGCTCTGGGCCTGCCCTGAAGTATGGTTTATATACCCAATGTCATGCCATTAATAACAAATTATTTTCCCTTTGCCAGCATGTCTCAGTCACAGATTGATTCTTCATTAAGAGTGGCCAGTACTGTCTATGTCCCCCTCTCAGTCCAGGAAGTGTACACAGTTTAACCCTGTGCAGGTTTTGTGAAAGCTACTACAGTGTTTGTGAGATCAAATATGCATCCATCTTGTAACCGGAAGATGCTCTTTCCTTAAACCCATCCATCACCTAAGGCTCTAACAATCATTTCTTCTACTCACTTATATATCTTCCTGAGTCTTGAGGGTAGTGATTTGATGATGACATACCATTTAGGACTAAGTGCTCCAAAAATCTCTGAACTCTGCACATTACCGAGTTGTTGGTCTGATCTGCACCTACAAATTATTATTCTAGGCAACAAAACAGTAAGATCTCATTGCCATTCTATATCAAACCTTAATATGTAAGACAGAAACAGACAAAACATTAAGAAATGGCTGATAGGATTGGAGTGGATTTTCAGTCATTGTCATATATAACACAAGATAAATTTTATTATACAGCTGTATTCTTTAGAATAGATGATTTTCACAGACATGAAATCTGTTAAGACTTAGATTAATTCAACAAATATTATACTCAGGAAATAAAGTCAAATTTTTTTCTTTTTTCTCTCTTTCTCTTTATATTTTTAATTTTAAATGTCTTTCTCAAAACTTAGCAGTTGGAGAGATGGCTCAAAAATTAAGAACATTAGCTGCTCTTGAGATGATCCAGGTACCATTCCCAGCATGCACATGGCAGCTCACAAATAACAGGAACTCTAGTTCTAGGGAATCCAATGCTTTCGTCTGGCTTCTGTGGACACCTGGTATTCATATAGTACAGAGACATACCAATCAGTCCTGCTCTATTCATAATAGATAGGGAATAGGAACAATCTAAGTGGCCTTCAACTGACAAATGGATAATAAAAATGTGGAAATACATACCCCAGAATACTATTCAACCATAAAGAAAACTAAAACCATAAATTGCAAGTAAATAACTAGTATGTAACTAGAAAAAATATTATTGAGTAACATAACCCAAACCAACAAATGTTGCCTGTTCTGTCTCACTGGAGACTCCTAGAGGTCAATGAACCAAGAACCAAGACAAAAATGCCAGTACCAGGCATAAGAAGCCCTCTTCTGAATTATTGCCCAGGGTTGTTTAAGAGTCTCACAAAACACACAGGGCTTTGCCATTGCAGTTGGATGCCCCCTAGAGGTAAAAGATAAGTCTCTATTGCTGAAGACACCATATACTTTAGGCACAGGGTATAGAGGACCCTGAGCTGGAACTAATCTGAATGTCTCCTTCATGAGCACAAGCTTTCATCGTATCAGAAATTGCCATGTAATCTTCCTCCCACCAATAGCCTTACCTACATATAAACTTAATGAACTACATTAATAGTCATCATAGCACTATAAGCCTTAGGATATAGTACTGGCAGGCATACCTTAGCATGATCTCTAGTTTGACTTAAGACCCACTAAACTACAGGGTACTGGTGATAAAGTCATGGATCTTGGAGGATTATCTAAAACTATTACCTTACTAAAGCAGTATATTCCCTAACATTTTATCAGTGATTTGTCCTTGTACCCACTACCCATAGATAAATAAAATCCTCACCATTCATCAAAATTCAAAGCTTCCCTTTTTTCTTCAAAAAGTTTTTACCTCAACCACGAACCAAGGACTGCACATGGAGGGGTCTGATTGTTCTGGCAGCATGTGTATAGTAGAGGATTGCAAATTCGATCAGCAATAGGAGGAGAGGGCCTCAGCCTTGTGAAGGTTCTGTGCCCCAGTGTAGGGGAATGCCAGGGCCAGAAAGTGGGAGAGGGCAGGGTGGCAGGCATGGGGAAGTGGGAGGCAACAGGGGTTTGTTTGTGTTTGTTTCTTTGTTTTTTGGAGGGGAAACTGGGAATAGAGAAATTTACATGTAAATAAAGAAAATATCTAAAAAAAAAAAAAAAAAGTTTTTGCGTTACAGAAAGCCACAACCAATTAAATATGGTGTTGTGGAGCCCATTGGATACACCTACAAAATAATCCCAACATCTAAGTTTCAGGGAACATTGCAGAAAGATTTAACAGGCAGATAATCAGAAGTTTTCCATGAGATTGCATCTTTTAGTAATGCCAGATACTACATCCATTAAGTCTCACTAATAAGGCTGCTCAAACATGAGATGAACAAAGACAACAATAGTCATGCTAAAGTGAACAGGAAAGCCCATGAAGCTTCAACCCTATGTGGAGAATTAAAGACAACTAAGGAAAGAACACATGAAATGATTACCCAATCCTAAATAGCTCTGAAAATAAACATGGAAAAAATGTAGTAGAGACTGTGAAGGTTATATTTGGGAATATAAGCATCTATGTATACATATATGCTTGTAACAACAATTAATAAAAAAATGAGGATATGAATTTGAAAAATAGCAAGGAGAGGTATTTTAGCAGACTTGGTGGAAGGACAAGGGGAATTGATGTAATTATTTTATAATCTCAAAAATATAATAACAATTTATGATGAAAAGTCTTTCTTAAACCTGCCCAAACCTACCCTTTTTCTCTTGGCTGTGTCTAAACCTTTTATTTCCTTACTTCTGTCTCTACTTGCTAAGATCTATCTATAATCTCATTAGAGAGATTTATTTGACCCTGCAATATCCTATTTCATTTCTACCTCTGAGTTTGACTCTGCATCTTTGCCTCTTGCTCAGGTCTGCATGTCCACCATTCTTACCTTAGGGTAACAGAGGAGAATGCTGAAAGAAAGCTGGTAACGTATTTCTCACCCCTCCTTCCATATTCTGAGCAACACTTATCAGAAAAAGATCAAGCCACTGGCCCAATCAGAGGCACATCATACAGTCCAAAGTAATGTATCATTTATACTGAAGCTTACATGTTTGGTTAGGCGTTTAAGAAGCTGAATCATAATGTATATGATGATGTATATAGAATTAAATATAACAAGTAAAGCATGAATTGATGAGCTTACACTATGCAAGTGATATAAAAAGCTATATTGAGGGGCTACAGAGATGGATCAGCAGTTAAGAGCACTAACTACTTACCCATTGGATCCATGTTCAATTGCCTGCATCCACACAGAAAAACTTTCAGGAGAAAATGCAGGCATGACCTAGCAGCCAGGCTACCAGGCACACTATGCTTCTAAATAAAAAGGATGGTACACAGTGGTCCAAAAGTCAGAACACTGAATTCTGAAGGAGGATGAATAGCTCAGTAGCTGGCCAACAGATGAGTATGCACTCTCCACATCTCTTTTAATGTACTCCTTAGAGACCTTAGTGGTATGAGTGCTCACTATCCAACCTGAGGTAATGTGCTAAGCAAACACAGGAGATAGGTTTCCACTGTATACATGATTGCTGATGCAAAATAAAGCAGATGCTGGTCCCTGAAACTGTCACCAGACTAGTTTGTCTCTGTTCCCTTTACTGACTCATGAGTGCTGGTGTCTTAGCAGGGCACTCAAATGTAGGGCAGTTGAACATATAAAGTAAAAAGACCCACATAAACAAAATAAAACAAACAAAAATCCACAGTACCATCAGGTCAAAGAGCACAGGAGGTAAAGTGTCTGCTCAGAGGGATAGAAGTTAGCACAAAGGCTTGAGTTAGAAAAATTTGGGTCTGAGTTGCTACAGATAAATCCTTTGTTTTTATAGAGCTGTGGCCAAGAGCATTGAGACGTAACACACAGAGAGAGGGGGCGAGGCTTGAGATAGAATATTGTTAAAGCACCACAACCTTTTCTAGTAGCAGATTGAAATAAGGACCATGACAAGAGAACAGGGAGGAAATCAAGATGACACTGATAAAATTTCTCCTGAGTCACAAAAGAAAGAGGAATTACAGAAAACACAGCATGCAAAGGGTTCTTATGGTGATGGCCTCAAGGCACTATCTTCTTTATTTCCTTCCTTGGATGCTTTACTTGAACACTATAGCTTAAAAGATGAAGGCCACCACCACACTTAGTTCCTTTTTTTACAGTTTTGTGCTAGTCATGATGATTGCTGGCTAAATGAGCAATCCAAAGTCTCTGATTTTCCAGTGAATTTCAAGCCTACTTCTACAGAGACCTTTACCATGGTATCTGCATGAATTTGAAGCTATCCGGCAGTTGGAGGCTGCTTGTTGTGATGACAGCTGTGTATTCCATATGTAATGCAATTATTAAAACCCCTAATCATGAATTTAAATATGCCAGAGGATTTCAAGCAGCTGTACGGAGTGTGGATGAACCCTCAGAATCTTCTGATTTGGGAGACACATTATTATGATCAATGAGAACTTCAGGCTGAGAGGAATTGAAACCCATGTATACCACTGAATGTGGATTTGTTACAGGGGGGAGAAGCAGTTTCATTTTTTAGGAGCAGGATCCTGAACCTCAGCACTACTTTTAACAAAGTTGTCTGTATGTCCTAAGAACTTGGAAGGCTGTACCCAAGTCAGTGGACATAGTTAGTTTCAAAGATTTAAGGCAGGCACCTACTGAGCCTTATATTAAATTTCTGGTTCTGAGTACAAAGTCCTGTGGAATGAAAGGTGCAGCACACTGAAGCGGCTGGCATGCTGGTGTGCCAACATGCTTATTATAGGCACACAGCAGAGGTGCAGCCTGATAATGAGTGCCCCTCTGGATGATTGGATCTTGCTATGTCAAGAAATAAGGACTCAGACTTCCTGACAATTTCTTTGCAGAGGTTCTTGCAGCAGCCCTAAACTCTAACAGCCCCTATATAAAACATTAAAACAACAATTATTGTTTTTCAAACAATAATTTTCAAAATTTCTTTCAATGTGATATATGCTCAAAAACTCAAAATGTCTTCTACAGAATGGGATGAACTACCTTGAAACAATTCTCTCTCCATTGAAACATTCAGCATGTAACCAGAAACCTTATAATCCCTGAGGTCAAGCTGTAGTGGAAAGAGCGCACAGCTTAAAGAACTAATTGATAAATACCAATTGGGGAATGTTGACCTGAATAACGATCATTTTCAACATCTTAATAATATGGCATCATTCATTTTATTTAATGTTTTGAAAAAATGATGACAAGGGAAATACTGTAGTTCATAAACACTGGGCATCTCTGTCAGTGTCTAGAAGTTACCTCTGGTTGTCTGAAAAGATGTAATAACAGGTAAATGGCAACCACCAATCCCATTGCTTACCACTGAGACAGGTTTTCCTTGTTTTCTTTCCAGAAAATAGACTGCATCTCATCTGGATCCCAACTTGGCTCACTAGACCATTTTCAGCTAGGACCAGCAGTCAAGCAGATGAAATTAAGTAGACACAAGTACCTATACCTTTCATCAGTTTGCTTACTGCACTAAATAATACCAATGCTGGAAATTATTGGACATTGGTACCTATTCCTCACTTATAATCAGGGTTCAAAGTAAGATAACATATTTCTCAGCTGTTACCTAGTAACTCCAATCTTTTTTCTTGATATGAATTCTATAAAAGAATATTCTCAAATTTGAAATTACACCATTCCTATGCATATATATGTTGTTCCAAAGGCAGGGGGGGCTGGGCTGTGGCCTGGCCTGTGGTTCTCTCTCTCTCCCTGGAGGCAGGCCTGTTGCTGAGGGCCTGGGTCTCTCTCTCTCCCCCTAGGGCTAACCTCTTGCTGCATGGTGCCTTAATTAAAAAGGAGGCAATGTATGAATAAGTTATTTTATTGTAGGAAGGAGAAATATGCTGGTTGAGTAGAGAAAAAGAAAGGAGAGGAAGGAGAGATAGAGAGAAAGGAAGGAGGGCGAGAAAGGCAGAGAAGAGAACAAAGAGCAGAGTGGAGAGAGAGAGAGAGCAAGAGACCAAGAGAGAGATGAGAAGAGTAAGAGAGTGAGGAGGTAAGAGAAGAAGAGAGCAAGAGAGTGAGAGCAAGAGAGCGAGAGAGAGAGAGAGAGAGAGAGAGAAGAGAGAGAGAGAAGAGAGGGAGAGTAAGAGAACAAGAGAGTGAAGAGGGAGCAAACCACCCCTTTTATTGTATGGGGCATGGAATGCCTGGCTTGTGGTGTGATGACTGAGTGTAAGGTCCAGCTAGAATGCTGGGAGTCTGAGGTATTGTCTGCCTGATAGAGTATATATCACCTGCAGGGGCAGCTGTGAGGGGTCTGGGCTGAAATTTGAGCCACTGGGCTCAGAGATATCACTGAATGCCTACCGTCCCTTGTGAACAAATTACTTTGCTTAGTGAGTCTCCGGGGTTCTGAGGTGGCCACTCTACTGGACTTCGGCTGTCAGAACCACCCATTGCCCCACACATATACACTCTTTGTTTTAATAACCCTTATAATATATTTATCATGTTATCATGTTATCTACTGTTGGCATATTCTGCTTATTGAACAAGAGGTTCTGCTCTTGGGAAAGTCAAATGATATAGAGCAAATAGCTGTAGGCAAAAATGCAAGCATGAGCTGGAGGCTAGCCTACTTGGCATGCTGCACTTTGAAACAGCATGAATAGCTGGTATCTTGCCTGCAGGTGAGTCTGCACTCTCCACATCTCCTTTAATGTACTTCTTCCACATAGAGACCCTGGTGATATGAGCATTCACTGTCTAATCTGAGGTAATTTACTAATCAGTCTCAGTCAGTAGACTTCTAATATATAAGCAGTTGGTCATGTGCAATAAAGCAGACGCTGTTCCCTGAAGTTTTCTCCAGAGTGGTTTGTCTTCATGCCCTTTTACTGATCTACAGGCATGGCAGTCTTGAAGGAGGATGACTCAATAATGATGGCAACAGCTATCTAGAACTGCAGTTCCCTTCAATTTGACATCATCTTCCGGACTCCAAAGAATCCAAACATGTACAAGATGTGCAAGCATAAAATATTATTTTTTAAAGCTAAGGGTGATGTTAAGGCTCTTCTCAACCTTTTCGCAGTGGTACCTTTCAGCTGTTAAACCTTCCTTCACTATCCACCAGGATGCTTCCTTGAAACTTTATCTTCTTTTATACTGTCCTTGATTCTGCATCAACTGAATCTGCATCTAATCAGTCACTTTGGGGCAAGAGGTCTTGTTACCCCTGTGGAGGAGATCTCCTCTAAATGATAGCATCCCCCAGTATCAAAGCCATCATGGAGATTCTGTGACCCATGGTCTTCTGTTTGCATAAATCAGAAATAAGAGCTAGTAAGAGGCAATCTTCACCTAAAAAATTATGATCTACTTGGAAAAATTAGAAAATACTTGCGTATCAGACAGTTCTTGATATTTCACAAAACCAATGCAAGCAACAGTAGTCTAGATTGTCACTGTAGATCTAAAAGCTTATGTTCAGTGTGTACAATGAATGTGTTCAACTTCACATTTAAAATGTGTAATAATGTAATATGTGCATGTAATATAAAATATGTATGGCTATAAAAATAAAATAGAATAGTAAAATATCCAATTTTGAAGATACCATAGGTTAAGTTTTAGGATTGATTTATTCAGTAATTCAAACGCTATATGGATGATGGGAATCTTATAAGCAAGATAAATAGGGACCCTGTCTTACCTCCATTCTCTGTTTTATACTGGAGAATAGAAGGTATACTATGATAAAATAATCATCAATTGTATATGTAAGTAAAAATGAAAACTATAAGAAAAATTGTACAGAACTATTAGCTTTGATTGACTTTAATAATTGTGTGTAAGTTTTCTCCTCAGGGTGTTCTTGTTGGCTTTTACTTTTACTCTGTGCCCAATAAGGGAAGAACTTTTTTCCCTCTCAACACTTGGTTTTCATGCCTGGAAATGCTTATAATTGATGCAGCTTGATGATTTTCTTTTTAAAATTTACTTTTTCTATTTTATGGCTATATACACATGCTTGAGTATATGTTCATGCACCAATGTGTGTAAATACCCACAAAACATATAAAAGGAGACATTTTCTGAGGTGACTTGTAAAAGATATAAGGGTCAATAACACATTTGCTGATATTTGAAAAGGGAATAGAAGTTAATTACAAAGCAAGAATGATTGTGTGTAGAAGACCTCCATGGAAGGGAGATTAGCCTGTGAGATAGGAAGGAATAATGAGTCTTCCTTAGAGAACACTGCTAAGCCTGGGACCCAGAAGCAAAGAAAGTGTCTTTGAGGACTCCCAGTGATGTAACTACAAAACTGCCTCATTAGGAATGCACACTTTGTGTGCAACCTCTGCCTACCTGTAGTTATTAAATAGTTTTCATACCAATCCTATTCTAAAGTTCAGCTATTTACCAGATCAAATTATATCATCTAATTTAATTCGTCTCTGAGTAAAATAATTTTTATCCTTCATATTGATTTTTCAATCAAGTTAAAGTGATTGTAGTATGCTACATCCTGTTTACTAGCTGATAGAATGCTAGATTTCTGGAAGTGTCAGGACTCAGCACTACCTACTTATTGTTCATAAATTATTGGATGTATGGGCAAGAAATAAATCATCCATTGAAGAGGCTTTCATCATAGAGATACAAAGTAGTACAGTGAATACAATTACCCATTTCTTAGTTGTTGTCCAAACTGCGGTACACTGTCCATACAACCTCAAATCCTAGAACCTAAAGAAGGACTGGGGATCATAATTCAATTGATTAACTAATCATGCAGCTACATTACTTCAGGGGCTACAGAGATGGTTCAGTGGTTCAGAACATCTGCTACTATTTCAGAGAACCTGAGTTGATTTCCACCACCCAAGACAGGTTTCTCACAACTTATAATTCCAGTTCCAAGAGACATTACACTCTCCTTGGGTGGGTACTTACATACATGTGGTGCATACGCATACAGTCAAGAATACATGCATAGCATAAAATAAAATAAATAAATCTTAAAAAATAAAATAAATTAATAAATCAAGCCACATCAATTATAAACATTTTCAGGAATTAAAATCAAGTGTTGAGAAGGAATTAAAAAGGCACTTCTCCCTGATGGGACACAGAGTAGAATATTTCAATAGAAGAAATAACAAACAAGAATACCCAAGCAATTATCAAAAGCCCAAATTAGAAGGTTTGGAGGGAAAGAGAGAGGAAGCAGGGAGAGTTGAGTCACAACTGCAAATGGATGAAGGGAGATTAGGCAGGACTTGTCTACCATGACAACAGGATAAGCAGGGTTACAATGATGCCAGACTCTTTTCTTTTTTCCTTTTCTTTTTTAAAATTAGATATTTTCTTTATTAATATTTCAAATGTTATCCCCTTTCCCAGTTCTCCCCTCCCCCAGGAAACGCCCTATTCACTTCCTGCTCCCATTGCTTCTGTGAGGGTGTTCCCCCACCCACCCACCACTCCTGCCTACCTGGCTGCCCTTGCATTCCCCTATACTGGGGCATAGAGCCTTCACAGGACCAAGGGCCTCTTCTCCCATTGATGCCTGACAAGGCCATCCTCTGCTACACATGAGGTTGAAGCCATGGGTCCCTCCATGTTTGGCTGGTGAAAATGAACTCAAGACTTTTGGAAGAGTAGTCAGTGCCATCTCTCCAGCCCCTTCAAATTAGACGCTTTTAAACCCCTCCTATGTGCATGTGGAGTACAGACAAGGAACAAAACAGATGCAGGAGACCAGCTAAAGTGTGTACTGGAGTAGTTATTCCTCTGACAAAATAACGAACAACAGGTCTGTGTTGTGGTGAGTTAGGAGTTTGTGTATCATGTTATTTTCAATAAAGTATCAACACGTGACCCCTTAGGCAATCTGGATAGACTTGCCCAGCCTCAGTAAGTTATTCTACATTGGGGCTCTCAGCCCACTGTACAGGCTAGTTTTGTGTGTCAACTTGACACAGGCTGGAGTTATCACAGAAGGGAGTTTCAGTTGGGGAAGTGCCTCCATGAGGTCCAACTGTGGGGCATTTTCTCAATTAGTGATCAAAGAGGTAGGGCCCCTTGTGGGTGGTGCCATCCCTGGGCTGGAGGTCTTGGGCTCTATAAGAGAGCAGGCTGAGCAAGCCAGGAGAAGCAAGCCAGTAAAGAACATCCCTCCATGGCCTCTGCATCAGCTCCTGCTTCCTGACCTGCTTGAGTTCCAGTCCTGACTTCCTTTGGTGATGAACAGCCATGTGGAAGTGTAAGCAGAATAAACCCTTTCCTCCCCAATTTGCTTCTTGGTCATGATGTTGTGCAGGAATAGAAACCCTGAATAAGACACCCACAGAGGACTGATTTCCTTCAGACAGTCACAGCTAGAACTGTATGCTTCAAACTGTGGGTGTTTTGTAAAGTATGTTTAGTCTGTGGTTTTACTATCAAATCTGTTCTTAGCCTCTGACCACTAAGTACTTAACAGTCTTCAAGCAAACTGGAATTAATTACTTCTCACATAGAAAATATGAGAATATGCTTTAAAGGGAAAAAAAATCTACTTACTAGTAACTCTAAAATACTACTAAAAAATACATGTTTATGCAACTCAATCCAGGGAAATTTATAGCACATCTAAGGAAAAACGAGAAAAATAAGAACAATAATGTCATAGAAGTCAGAAGGTGATAGATGTTTTAAATTACGTTTCCAGATTTCAGAATAAAATGAAGTGAAATCTTTGACTGTCTTGTGTTATTTGGATGTACTTTTCTTTTCACTTTACAAACGTGTAAGAATTGTTTTCTTGCCTGTTTTTTTGACTCCTAAAGAAAACTATTGGCTTAAAAATATTAAAGCCTCAGGCAGTGGTGGCACAAGTCTTTAATCCCAGCACTTGGGAGACAGAGGCAGGTGGATTTCTGAGTTCGAGGCCAGCCTGGTCTACAGAGTGAGTTCCAGGACAGCCAGGGCTATACAGAGAAACCCTGTCTCAGAAAAACAAAACAAAACAAAAAACAAATCTTGAAGCCTCAATAATATTAAAAAATGAAAATTTTCTTCTTAAGTAGATACTAGTGAACAACTAACAACAAAAGGGTTTATATGTGTATACCACTTATGCCTTTTTTATAAAAACTTTCTGGACCTAGGGCCTCACTATGTCTCTGTCTGTTTCTGTGACTTTGAGAAAACAGAGGCCAGGCCTTGGGTCACCATAGAAATTCTGATTGCCGTGTGGAAAAGGGGAATTACTCAGAATCGTGGTTCCCTTTTTGCCATGTGGGACATCATCACATTGGTTGACTTAACTAAAAGCCATCTTGAAACACATGTGAATATCCCAAGTGATGAATTAATTTTTCCCTAACTGTATCTAGCGAACAAAGTAGTGTGATTAGTCAGTGAGTTTCCAGTAACACTAGTTATTACTTATGGCTACTTTTAATTGTTAATTTGGTGTACCTGGTAAGAGGAGATTTCTGTTTAGGTATTACTTCATTAAGATTGATCTGTGGCAATGCCTTTGGGGCATTCTCATGTGTGCTAACTGATGTAAAAGGGCCCAGCCCACAGTGAGCAGTACCATTCCTAGGCAGGTGGGCCTGGGCTATATAAGAAAAGTAGATGAACATAAGCAGCTTAACTTGATGGTCTCTGCTTGGATTCAATTTCTATCTTAAGTTCCTACTGCAGCTTCCTTATATGATAGAATATAACTGGTAAGCTGAAACAGACACTCTCATCTCCAAATTTTAATTGATCATTGTATTTATCAGAAACTAGAGAGAACAAAGTAGGACAGAAGCAGAGACTTCTTCACACTGGAACCATGTATTTTTCTTGTCATCTCCTCAATGTATTTACCTTAAAGCTCCCTATGTATTGCTAAGAAACAATAGTTTTCTTTTTCTCTGATTTTTCCTTTATTCTCTTGTTAAGAAATTTATGTCTTAATGGCTTCTATCCCATAATTCCTCTTAAATGAACTTTTAAATATATGAACGCATGCTGATATCTCTAGAAGAAGCATTTTTTTCATAGCAGAGAGTTACTACTCTCCAAAAATGAGTGTTAAAGATTATTTTTCTTACTATACAACCCAATAAACAAAAGTCTGAATTTCTATGAGTTCCAGAACCAGAAATAGCAATAACTTTGGGAGAGAATTGGCAACCTGATATTTTCTTTAACATGGGACAAGAGTACATTTTGCTAGGATACTCCATATATACAATTGTTGAGCAATGCTCTGTAATTCACTTACTGAGGAAACCACAATTCAGTACAGCATCTGGTTTTTCAGTGAGTTTTGGCTTTCCCCCAATTTTCCCATCTGTATTGATGATTGAGGCTTAAGTCAATCAAGTGCAGAACCAAAAGTTTCACAGCAGAGTACTATCTGGTCCAAGAATTAAGTCCACGAGCTATCTTTGTAAACAATGTATTTTACACATTTTTTCATAAAGACATTATTTTTTAATTCTTGTTGTTGAAATGTGAATTATTTCAGTGCTGCCATTGTTAAAGTTCTGCATTTGACAAAAGGTTGTCATCATAATAGCCATCATTCTGGAGCAAATGCTGCAACACATGTCTAAGTTAGCAGCTTTAATATTCAGCATCATGGCTGTCCTTAGTGGGTAAACATCCTGTTTGAAATAGATTGCCACATAACCTACCACTCAAAATAATCCCCTGGCAGCAAGTTCCTTTCACAAAGCAAGAAATACAGGATTTTGAGGATGAAGCCTTAGGTTAAGACCCAGTTCTATTACTACACATTTCCCACTCTACCATCCACCCTCCAACTGTTCCACATCCCACACCTCCTCCCCATGCCCCCTGTCTCCACATGGATGTCACCACCCCCACCCCACCTGACCTTTAAACTCCCTTGGGCCTCCAGTCTTTTGAGAGTTAGGTGCATCATCTCTGAATGAACAGAAACCTGGGAGTCCTCTACTGTATGTGTGTTGGAGGCCTCATATGAGCTGGTGTATACTGCCTGTTTGGTGGCCCAATGTTTGAGAGATCTTGGGAGACCAGGTTAATTGAGGCTGCTGGTCCTCCTACAGCTTCTTCTGGCTTTTCCCTAATTCAACAACAGGGGTCAGATGCTTCTGTCCATTGGTTGGGTGCAAATAACTGCATCTGACTCTTTCAGCTGCCTGTTGGGTCTACTCACTAATAAGTGGATATTAGCCAAGCAAAAAGAAACAAAACAAAACAAACAAACAAACAAACAAAAAACAGTACAGAATACCCAAGATACAGTCCACAGAACTCAAAAAGGTCAACAAACTTAAGTGCCCAAGTGAGGACACCTCAGTCCCATTTGAGAGAGAGAAGAAAGCAATTACTGTTGGGGAAGGAGGGAGGGACCTAGGAGGGAAAGTGGATGGGGGTAGTGGAGGGGAGAATGGAATCTGGTATTGGCTGAGGGAAAAGGACTGAAGACCTGAAGGCCAGCAGAAATAATGGAAACAGGCAACCTCAGGAAATAGGAAGCTGGGGGGACCATCCAGAATGCACCAGAGATCTGGGAGGTAAGAAACTCTCAGGAATCAAAAGGAGGGACCTTAGATGAAATGCCCTACAGTAGGGAGAGGGAACTTATAGAGCCCACCTTCAGCAGAAAGACAGGGCAGCAAGTGAGGGATGGGGTTGCTATCCCACAGTTCCATCTCTGACCCATAATTGTTCCTGTCTGAAAGAATTACAGGGATGGAAATGGAGAGAAGTCTGAGGAAAAGAAGGTTCAGCAACAGGCCCAAAGTGGAATCCAGCTCAAGGGGAGGTCCCAAGGCCTGACACTATTACTGAGGGTATGGAATGCTTACAAAAAGGGACCTATCATGACTGCCCTCCAAAAGATCCAACAAGCAGCTGAAAGAGTCAGATGCAGATATTTGCACACAACCAATGTACAGAAGCAGTTGATCCCTGTTATTGAATTAGTAAAAGCTAAAAGAAGCTGAGAAGGGGATCCTATAGGAAGACCAGCAATCTCAATTAATCTGGACCCCTAAGATCTCTCAAACTGGACCACCAAATACACTACATTCACCAGCTGATATTTGGCCCCCAACACACATACAGCAGAGGACTGCCAGGTCTGTGTTCATTCACAGATGATGCACCTATCCCTCAGGAGACTGGAGGCCCCAGGAAGTTTAGAGATCAGGTGGGGCTGGTGGGTGGGAGCAACTATGTGGAGAAGCGGGGGAAGGAGATGTGGAATGTGGAGCATTCTGAGGATGGATAGGGAGGTTCAGGGAATGCAATATGGAGTGTAAAAAAATTAGCAAAAGAAAACAATTAAAAATTAAAAAAGAAAAAAAAATTAATCATCACTAGTCCAGCTTCAGTCAGTGAGAGAGTCACATCAGCCAGTGTTGCCATGTACCCTGGCCTCTAGCTCAACTGTGAGAGTGTACCTTTCTTCATATTGTTTCCTAAGATTTTCAACATCAGAGCCAGTAGTAAAGACATCTCAAACTAGTTTCACTACCAATTTTATTTTTCCAAATGTTTTCTAAGGGTGGTGGTCATTGCCTATAATCTACATCTTTAAGTTCTCTCCTAGGGTGGTGATTAAATTATTAATTTGCTCCAGCCACATTGTCTGAAAGAGATCAAACATTATTATTGTGAGTGCCAGAGATATTGTCAAGTGAGGAACTGGAAGTCCCCTTAAAGTTTTCAGGTAATTCTTAGGTTAAGAAGGATGTGAGGGCAGGAAGCAGAACAGAACTCCATAATAGCATGAAGTTCTCATGACACATGGTCCTTAGGGCCATGCCATACCAAGGCTCAGCTTGTGGCTGTGGTGACCCATGGGTTGCATTCCATGGGCTCTAAAGTGTTTGTTGTTTCTCCTGTATGGCCCTCTACATGAAGATAATCATATCTTTTACCAAGAAAATAAAAAAGAAAAATGGACCTGAGTTTTTAATCTAGACATTATTTTATGCTCTTTACTTACTAGGCAAAACTAACTCCAAAAGAAAATTAAAATCATATTTCCTCACATGAGGGTCCCAAAGGTCATAGCTTTCAAAGAACTAAGATGTCTAAAGAAAGTAATTCTCAATTTAAAATAAAGCCCTAGCTCTATTTATATTGTGTTCACCAAGTCAAATTGACATTCAGTGGTATTTGATTAAGGCTATGATCCATCTATCAGTGAGAAGATGCAATAAAGTTTGATTTGGAACATCAGTCTGTTTTTAAGTAGAATCAGAATATTAAAAATACTAAATAGGCATTTCTTTATCTTTTGAGAACTATGCTCATTTCAGTAGCCTGTTTGATTGTTTCTAGTTATAGTTTTTTGTTGTTGTTGTTGTTCTTCATATATTCTAACTACCAACCATTTGTCAGATGAATGAACAGGCAAACACAACTTTCTCCTATTGTATAGGTTGTTTCTTCACTCACAAACATATGAAAAAATGTTTCATGGCACTATCAATGAGGGAAAACATAACTCATGTGAGCATGAATCATTAAGAAAAATAAATGATGGTAATTCAAGGGGAAGGGAACATTTTTTTTTTAATTTATTTTAAACTTCAGGTTTTATTCCCTTCTCAGTCCACCCTCTGACTGTTCCACATCCCATAACTCCTCCCCACCCCCTAGCTCCACGAGGATGTCCCCACTCTCACCCCCACCCCATCAGACCTCTATGCACCTAACCCTAGAGAAACTGGAGTTCCCAGGGAGTACAGAGTTCAGAGGAAGGAAACATTTATACATAGCTGGTGTGAATATAACTAGTTCATCCTTTATGAAAATCAGCATGTAGGATCATCCAAATACTAAAAACAAAATCAAACAAACACACAAACAAACAAACAAACAAAATCAAAAGGACCATTAACCCTACGTCCCACTTCTGAGTATTTATCTAAAGGATGTTAATTCAACATATCACAGATATTCACCCTGTGACTTTATTGCAGCACTGTTCACAATAGCTAAACTATAAGGTCATTAGAAGTATCTGTCAGCAGAGGAATGAATAAAGAAAACATGTTATAGGTGAATGATACAATTTGGTTCAGCCATAATTCAAAAAGAACAAACTGATATCATTTGCAGGACAATGAATGCTACTAGGGATCATCATAGTAAACGAATCAGGTCACACTCAGATAGGCATAATTTTATATTTTCTCTTGTATATGAACTCTTGATTTTATATAAATACATGAATGAATTCATGTGTCCACCTTTATGGAACAGAAGAGGTGAAACTTTCTACAGGAACAGAGAGGACTAATTACAAGTGTGAAGGAAGTAGAAGGCTAGAGGGTATTGAAGAAAAAATGGTCAAAGTAAATTATGTATGTGTATAAAAATGTCCTTGGAACAGCAGGATGCCTTAGAGGATGAAAGGAGTGACAAGCTGAATTCAATTCCTGGGTCCTCCATGGTGAAAGGAGAAAACTGGTGTCTACAGTTTTTAACAGTTTCCTCTCACATCCACACAATTGCTGTGTAACACACATCCATACAAACAAACAAACTGAACAACAAAACCTAAAAACAAAAATAAGTTTCTTTAAAAAGTAGACATAGAATTGTCATGTCACAGAGCTGTGCCCTCCACTGACTTTTGCCCACTGAATAAAAGCAGTTTACAGAAGTGAGGTTGGAAGAATACTAGGTATATGCATAAATATAAATATTTAAATGAAAATTGGTCAACATAAGGATTTAGAAACGTAACTGTCATAGCTTGCTTTCTGTTGCTCTTATAAAATACCATGATTAGAAGCAACTTTGGAGGAAAGAGTTTATTTTACCTCAAAGCTTAAGGTCTATGATCAACAGAAATCAAGGCAGAAACCTGTAGTCAGGAACAGAAGCAGAGACCCTAGAAGAATGCTTTTTACTTTTAGAGTTTGGGCTGGTGTTGCTTGTATTTAAATGCTAAACTGCCTCCTATGACCTGCTTGTCCCTGACAAGCAGATCCTCAAGTATACGAAGTGATTCTACATAAACCTTGCTCCCCAATATAACTAGTCAATGAAAGGCCTGCACTCGAGTAGTAGAGGGCCATGTCTTTTGGTACTTACATTGTCTATTCATGCAAACTAAGTGTGTTTTAATTCATTTTTTTTCAGTTGTGTTTTGAAATTAACATACTAACTAATAGGTGTCTATAAATTCTCCTACAGATTTAGTTTTAGTTTGTGCAGTCAGTAGCCCCTCCCCAACCCTTCATTGTCATTTATTCTTACCCTTTTATTGTATGTCAAATCTGTCCTACTATCCCTTCATTTATAGATTTGTATTTATGTTTTGAGATAGCTTGAATGTGGGGTTTCCTATAGCCTTATTTTGGGTCAGCTTTTTACTCCACCCCATGATGTCTGCCAAACTTTTAGGTATCTTCCCCATATATACCTTCATACCATTATTATTCTACATCTTGAAATTTATTTTACATGGAAATTATGCACCACCTTAATATTCTTTCCATGACCAACCAAGGATCCCATTCTAATTTCCTAGCTTGTGCCCTTGGTTAAATGTACAAAATAGTACCTTTGAAGGTAAGATTCACATATGAGATAAAAACAGATAGTGTCTGTCTTTCTGTGCCTGTTGTTTCACTCAGTACAATTTTTCCTTATAGGTGGGTATTATTCCATGTATTCACTCTTACACATTTCACTCATTCCTTCATCTGTTGATGGTTACCCAAGTTGATTCCGTTCTCTAGGGATTGTGAAGAGAGTGGCAATTTATATAGATGTGAAATTGTCTTTGTAGGAGATGAAAAATTCTGTTGGGTATGTGTGGGTTAACATGGTTTCCAGTTGAATGGTCAAATGAAGGATAGTGTCCATCACAAACAGGATATCTACAGCCCCATCGTACCGCCAAGGCTCAGGGAAATGTGCAGAGCAAAAAGTGGAAAGAATTTAAGAACCGTAGGATGAAGAGGGATGCTGTGTTGTGTTCTTTTCTGGACGTGACATGGCTACTGTAATCAAATTATAAACAAACAAACAACACTCACAGCAGCAGTTGTTACCTAGATAAGACCTGTACAAGATAAAGCCAACATGAGGTAGATGGTTTTCAAGTACCGCTCCTTTCTGAGAAGCTGTTAATGGATAGTAAATGTATAAAAAAAGAAAAAAATAATGTCCTTGTGATACTATATAGTGTGCAAATAACTGATGCCAATAAAACAAGTAAAATCTACATGTTAAATGAACACTACCTCCTTCTCTCCTTTAAACCTTTTCCTCATCCTTGAATGCTTTCTGGTATAATGCCAATATAAATTTTAACATGACGGTTTATGGTTTCCTAACAGTACTTTGAAACTTACTTTGGGACTATACTTACAATCCCTCCATAATATTATTTCATAAATGATGGGGTAGAATGTAAAAATAAAAGAAATTAGATATTAAGAATAGCCTAGATTTAATAAGTATTCCCAGTTCAATGGGAATTAGTCAAAGAACTTCATATGTTATTTCAGTTGATTCCACAAGCATCCTTGAGATCGGCAGCTCCCTATTCTGTTTTTCAAATAAAAGCTTCCAGAATGAATAAGTTTAAATTACTTGTTAAACATTTCTTTCCTGTGAGATTTGTTTTCTTTCCTTTTATTTTTCCTTTATTTTTAGACCAGGCTGGCCTCAAACAGAGATTCATCTGTGTGTGCCTTCTGGGTGCCAGGGAGCAAAATTGTGTAGTAGTACACCTGGCCCTCAGTGAGAGAAAGTTCTCAGATTCTAGTCCCAAGACTAGAATGGTGTGCTATTTTGCAGTTAAAATATAAAATTGTATTTTGGAATCTATCCCCCAAATTTAAAGTTTAAATAATTTTGTTACAAAATATTACATTAAAGTAACCAAACCAAATCAAACCAAACAGAACAGCACAGCAGCCCTTCCTTAGGTGTGCTTTCAGCTCTTACACTGTCAATCCACCATTTCTTTTTTCCAGCCCTCTGCTGGAGTGTCACCTACACATATACTCAGTCTCATTGTGCATCTCTCAAACACTTCCAAACTCTTTACAGTAAAATCAATCAAGACCATTCAAGTAAGTGTCTTAAAGTGCTCTAGTCTGACTGCTCCTGATTCTAGACACTTTATATTTCATCTTCCTTCTCATACTCCTGCCCCCCTCCACACATCCATTGCATCCCCGGACTCCCTGTTGTCCCCTGACCTCACTTGACACTGCTCAGGGACTTTTTCAACCTGTTATTCTATCTTCATGATCCTCTGGCTTGATCTTTCTACTCTTTGAAGATTTTGCTTAAATACAGTTGTCTCAATGAGACTGTTGTGTCTAAGCCCTGTTTAAATTACAAGCCACCTGTGACCCTTTTATGACACCTACACTTTTGCATTTATCTGATATATCATCTTTCATTTACTACCCATATTTTCAGTAAGAACTAAGATCCTTTGTCGAAGAGATTATGTTTGTCTATTTCATTTGCTATCAAATTTCTTGTGCTTAGAAAATACACACTTAAACTATAAGAAAGGAGTATGTTTGCAAATATAGAAAAATGATAGTAACTGCAAGGTAACGTTAGTAAATAAAAATGAACAGGAAGCTTTAATATGTGTACATTCTGAAATCATTAACAAAACACATCAAACATTACAGAACACACCTAAGAAAGCAACCACTAGAATTAGCTCCAATGTTAACTGCTTCAGAGAGAATAATAAAGTTACCAACACAAGATGTCATGTTGGGAACAATCAAGACTACATTCCTGGCTTCATTGTTTCTGTCAGCTGAAAAGTAGAGGAAATGAAGTAAAATTTAACTGGTGACACCGGTGAACAGAGTGACAAAAAGACAAGGGAATAATGGCTTCACAGCAATGAGTTATTCCTATTTGAATTCCTGCAGATTCTTTAGCAGCTTCACATTAAAATCTGATGATAGAGATAAGGCACAGAAATAAAGTCATGTAAGACCTTTATGAAATCTTAACATGAGCATCAGAGAAATCAAGAGTCAGAAAAAAGAGTGATCCTTAAATGATTTTTGAGCAGGCTTGAATTTCTCACATTGCCGGAAATGGAGAAGAAGGCAAGCATGAAAAGTGAGCTGGGGTTGACAGGAAAATGACTGAAGAAGCATTATGTCCCTAAACACTCACAGGCACGTGCTTTAACATAGCTCCTGTCACCCAGATCAGACAACCTTTGTGAACGTGGCTTTCTCTATAGATGGAGGGCGCTCAAGCTCTCTGCCCTCCTATCTACTTGAGAACTAAGGACGGCAGCTTCTAAAGATTTGAGTAACTCAACAGAAAGAAGAAAGCATCTTTATATTTTGACAGGACAGCATGGCTTCTTGGCAGGCAGAGCAGTCAGTTAGCACTGTTTGCACTTTGCAGTCACAGTTAGTTAACACAGTTAGCACTTTGTAGTCTCCTGTGACTTTTGTCATGTGTGTTTAAGCTGATTAAACTCTTGGGTGACTTTGGCTTCCAAAGCAGTATTTCCTTTGACAGCTTGCTGTAGGGAAAGATATCTGGACAACAGATAAGCATCTTACCCCTTATTTAGGTATATGATTTCTGCTGACCTATTTTAATAGTGCCTTGCAGATTTATAAGCATAAGTCACTGGGGATAGTATTTTGAGATGTAAATTAAGGGACAACAAGCACCAAGATCTGCAGGTGTGTGCCTTATTAATCTTATGCTAAACTCTTTATAGTCTCTATATCCACAATCTTAAATTTGCTCTTGCCTTTTCACATCTACAGTCAGTCCTCTTGCTCAGCCTGTGTTATTCAGGCCTGAATGGAAGCATCTTGCCTCATTCTTTTATATCAGGCACAATTAAATCATTCCTAGGCAGTACCTGCATGAGTCCTATGTAGGGCATAAGATTTAACTTAGGTATCATATTCCATGGCAGATATAAGTAACCAGAATAACTCAGGAGTAGAATAATGAGAATTTAAATTTCATATGTTAATAAACATTGAAAGCATACAAAACAAATGCAAAAGGGTAACACCCCTTAGGAAAATGTTCATTGAAAGCACTTGGTTCACTTCTCAAACAAACTGAGTATCATGAGATAACAAGGCAGGCACCCTTCCGATGGGTTAATGTGACCAGCTATTTATGACTGCTTTATGTTTTTCCCTTAGGTTTGCATTATGTGCCTTTTAGGAACTATTAAAAGAAAGGGAGATATATGGTTAACTTTATTCAAGTATGGCTTTCACCTGTCCATCAGTCACCTTGGAAATAAAATGGTGAGACCATAAGCAGAACCTCTAAGATCTATGCAAACCCTAGACACTGTGCTAACCAAAGTCCTGCATAAATGATCCTCATTCACGCAGAGAAGCTTCTTTCCAGCACCAATCCAGATGAAATACCGTGGAAGTGGTGGTGCATTCAAGGTAAACACAAATATTCATTTTACTCTCACTTCCCAGTGATTGTAGAAAAGCAGTAAAGAACTTGGCTGACAAGTGCCTGTACATGGTTATAACCCTGATTTGCAAATCAGAGAACTACAAAAGGTTTCTCATATAAAGTGCAAGAGACTAATCCACATGTTCTTCACTAATCTGAGATGCACAGTGATTCTTTCCTACAGAAAGGAAATTACAGAATGAACAAAACATAAAACCTATACTTCTGCCACCTCACAGGTACACAGTGCCCTGTGGCTAACTATGAGTCCAGCACTATCTAGCACATCCGTAGAATGAATTTTTCTTCTTATGATTTCAGACTTTCATCTTTAAAATTCAGTCCCACTTTCTCTGATATTGCTATTCCTCTCTGTGATCAGCCAATTCTCTTCCAGATCACCCTTATCTCCTATGTCTCCTCAAACTATGGGTATCAATATTCCCAGGCATGGAAAGGATGGATTTAGGAACTGGTGGTGATAGTACCAATTCTTCTCAGAAATGGACCATTTTATATGTGCTAATGGCCAGGGTACTGCTACATCACCCTCTTCTTAATGAAAAGGGGAAGGAAATGCAAATGTTTATTTACACAGTGTCTATTTTTTCCTTTTTCTTTTTTTATTAGATGTTTTCTTTATTTACAATATCTCCTTTCCCAGGTTCCCTTCCAAAAAAATAAAATAAAATAAAATAAAATGAAACAACCCCCTGTTCCCTCCCCTTCCCCCTGTTCACCATCCCACCCCCTCCTGCTTGCTGGCCCTGACATTCCCCTACACTGGGGCAAAGCAGCGGTAAGTACTGACTGTCACATTGATACAGCACCCTTCACTCTACCAAGCTGGCAAAGCTATTATAGTTTCCTCACTGTTTGTTTATTAAGTTTAAATGTAGTCATTGGATTTATGCTCTGTTGTCATCATCCCTTAGCCTTAAAGCAGCAACCTTCTTTTGTATCCTCTTTATTGAGAACCATACAGCACTGTTACAAGCAAAATGTTTTACAGTGTTTTAAGTTTCACCTTTTCTATAGGGCCATAGTCAAAGCTATTCTGGAATGCATGCAGCCTCTGGCTCTGGGTTGTACATGCTTACATAAAGTAAAGTTTGCAGGATTTTATCCTAGTTCATGAAAGGCTAACCTGCCCCTTTAGCCTAGAATAGTCCCCAAGAAGCACCATAAAAATATCTAGAAATAGACACAGCTCAACAAAAATGCAGTTTCTTAATTATTTTTTTCAAAAACAGTATAGATGTCTATTATAATCAAGTTGCATTGTTTCCATAAAAGTCTACTCTGTATTAAAGACAACTTTCATCGGGCAATGACCCAGATATTGAAAACCCCAGAGATTGGCTTACTTTGACAAATGTTAATAATAGCCAAGCTGGGTGAATTAACAGTGTATTCTCTGCAGTTCCAAGTATGCAAAGCCAAAGAGTCAAAAGATACTTAATACATTTTTTCAATGAAATGCAAACATTTTGAAATCAGAAATAGACCTTGAAGACTTATACAATGCTAATATATCTTACACCTATAAAAGTTGAGACAAAACTGGCTCAATGGACTCTCTACTAAAACAAAATTACATAGAAGTAACAAACCTGTGTTTCTCCCATTGGACATGAAAACTGAGCATGTAAAAGAAACAAGACCAGCTCTACTGATCATGAGGTCTCTCTCCCAATCAGGCAAGTGGAAATGAACTAATATGTATCAATCAGCAGCGTTTCAGTGTCATATAAGCAGTAGTCATTTTGAATGTTAGTAAAGCTAATTGTTTCTTAGTTATTTATATAATTACTTAAGTAAAGTTAATTGCAAATCATGTTTGTATAAAACTTGAAATTCCTATAATACTTTGCACTCTCCTTCAAGTGAAATTATTAATATATATATCAATATATATTATCATATATGTATGTATGTATATGTCAAACCGACATTGGTGATACACAGGAATAGAGATATGTCATGAAATGCATAGAGGTTTTTCTATGCTCTCACTCTTTTAATATTTTGATTTTTGATCTAAAAAGAAAATGAATATGGTACACACTTGTTCAGGATGCATAAGAAAATTGTTTAAAATATATAAGTTGATAAGATTGCTTAATGGATTGTAGGATACTGCTAGCTGAAGAATAACATCTAAATATGGTCAACAATACATTTAATATATTATCTCACAGCTAGATAAAACAGCATTCATAATTACGAAAGTTTGAACTTTCTGAAGAGACATGCCATTCAGCATATGAAATTTAAGGTGGTGTTTTTGATTTATTATATCCAGAAGTTTCCTTGATATTTGTTTTAATTTCCACTAAACCCATGTAGGAAAACGAGTTTGTCTATTCAAGTCTTTTAATATGTAAGAAATGTTTGAAAAGATATTTTTTTCAAAATTATCAGTTATCAAATGAGTCTGGGGGAAAGATGAGACCTAAAGACACTTCATTGCATACACATTTACCAGGGAAGGTGTAAAACATTAGTTCATTTATGTATTTTATTACACTATGTTCACATGATGTTCATTATTTCATTTCTGTAATGACTATAAAGCAATATGGTTGAGTGTTTCTCGGTGATTAACTTAAATTTTTCAACATAAAAATTTCATTTGCACATAACAAAAGTAATTTTCGAAAGATAATTTCTCATTAGCTTGCCTAGTCATTTCTGATGTGCTTTGTTGTTGCAAGTAGGTCTGTTAAAATACTGCTCTCTTTCGCTTTTCTTTTCTTTTCTTTTCCTTTGATATTATAATAGAGTTACAGCATTTGTCCTTCCTCTTTCCTCCAAATACTCCTCCATGTTCACCTTCAAATATATGACCACTTTTTCAAACTAATTCTTATTGCATGTATATGTGTATATGTGTACGTGGCTATGTATCTGCATGTATACTGTTTTCTTTTTATTAGAAAGCAGTATGATTTCTGATAGCATTTATTATAAGTAAAAATGAAGAAGGGACACACCTGAAAAGTTTTTAAGTTAAACTGGTAAAATTTTAAGGAAATGTTTACCATGATAAGTTATAACCAGTACAAATGAAACAATTTTAGGTAGCATAAAATTTATGCAACTTTGCAAAATTCAGGTTAAAAATATAATACTAAGAAACATGAGGCCAGGAAAGAATTTATGAAAGACCCTCAACATTAAAATTCTTTGCTTTCATGATCAATTTGCTGTTTGTAATAAAAACATATCCATGTATATGTTTCAACACAAGTAAAACAACACCAAATATGCATAAATGTTTCTATCATGTTTCAACAGAATGAAAATTAAGAATATAACTGATGAAATGCCTCAGAAGCTAAAATGCAGGAAGTGCAAGACCTGAGTTTGATTCTCAGAATCCAAGTAAGGGCAGAAGGAGAAAACCCATCCATGGAGCTGTCTTCTGACATGTACTGTGGTACATGCACACTCACCTGCACAGACCACACATACACATCATCTTTGCCATAATAATGGTAATATAATAAATGGTTTGTAATAGAAAGAATTAAAATTGATGTCAAGATAGAAATCAGGCTAGTCCTAGAAATAGTGACAGAAATCGTGTTATTATGAGCTTAAATACTTTACAGTTATTAAGATTAACTAATCAGCATATAATCTTAACCAACCTCACTGCTTTTGACATCTCTAGGATGAGGGAAGACCAAATCCGAACTTTTCTTGATATTTGTTACTTTTTTTTTTAAGGGAAGATAAGAAAATTAAAAACCTTCTGACCTTCCTATATGTCAGTAAATCTGTGATCATATAGGAAAATTTGACTTGAATAAACTTTAAACTTTCATAGAAATATTGTTTTTAACCAAAATCTTAAATGTTCCATTTAACAAATAAAGACTTGGGAACGAAATGGTGGGATGAAAGTCTGCCAGCTCAAAGAAGCAAAGAAAGCACCTAGCTGACCATCTTCCACAGCGGATGTCCCCAAAAGAAAAAGAATACATCTTTTCATTACTAAATTTTTGTTTCATTTTGTTTTATCTACTGATGCTCTTCTGTCCTTGATTATGTCCAGAGCAGTGTTGTTTTTAACAATAGACATTACATGTTTTCATTGCTTTGTAGATGTCTTTTTCTGATGCTAATGGAGGAATAACTGATTCAAGTTTGATGTTAGGACCTGCAGAAGGCCCCTTAGGGTGTTTCCTGATGGCCAAGGGTTACCTTGCCTGTCCCTTGTTGACCAGCATTCTTCATTAGTCCAATGCTGGCCTGCCCCACCCCTTCTGCAAATTCCAGAAGACTGGGGTCTACTTTCTGGGTTCTCTCTAGATAAAACATTGTTTCTAGTAATGTTTTCCTAGAATGCTTTTGAAAAATGACCTTGCTTATCATAAATAAAAAATGTGACATTTTGATTTTTCTCAAAACTTTTAGAAATTATTTCTCCTATCAGAGTTGCTTCATAAACATGAGATCCAATATAACCCATATTTCTGTTCCATTCATCGACTGGTACTGGTCTTGCCTTAAAATGTCTAATCAGCTTTTGAATTTTGAATTAATACTTTCAAAACCTAAAACTTCGATTAGTATTTTTCAGACTTCTGAATCTGATAGTATTCTATTTACACCTGTAGTCAATCTTTGCAAAAAAATCATTGAAGGCTTCTTTTGGATCGTATATAATTTTAGTATATGACTTAGATTCTTCTACTTTGTCTCAAGCATTTAAAGCTTCTAAAGAACATAGTGCTAAGGGGTGATTTTCATATTTAGCTGGCTTTATAACTCTGCATATTGACCTTCACCTAGCAACTGATCTTGAGGAATACTAATACCTCGGGCCTTATGTCACTGTGCTATGGAAATAGCTTCCTATTTCCACTATGGAAATAGCTTCCTATTTCCACTAAGCTCACTATTGTAACTGAGGACCAGCTTTCAACATTGCTGTTGCCAAGTCTTTTCAGTCTGGGGAAACAATTCTGTTCTAAGTTGCCATGAATTTAACATTTAATTCACATATTAAATGATTGCTTCCTTGAATCTCCTCAAATCGAATATGTCTATAGGTTTTCATTTAATTTATTCATAATCTTGGGAATGTCTATCATCTGCTTGTAGGCCTTATATAGTAATTGGATAAACTAAGGTTGGTCTTGGGCCACCTCTCTTCAATTTTGTAGGTTCTTGTCTAAACTCCTCTGTGTCTATTTTTGTTATTTTTATTTCTAAGTCTTCCTGAGGTTTGTATTTTATCATTCCACTTCTCAAATTTTTTTCTCCTGTACGTCTAAAGCTTTTTTTTCTTTGAGATGGTACATAAAGCCACTATGGTTATTCAGGAAAAACATGAAATATCAAAATGATAATAATCATAATCAATATTGAGCCAATTTCAATTATATCATTTAGCTTTTCATTGCTAGCTCCTATTTTCAAGCCATCAAAAATAGCACTATACATGGTTCTAACACCTTGTACTATGGTATTTCCCATCCTTAACACTCTCCTTGAGGACTTGCCAGGTGACTTACAAACTCTGATGGATTCTCAGTTTGTCTGCAACTGGTGTGACATCTCTGCCCATGTGGCCAAGTTATCTGTTGAAGCACCAACTGTGATTTTAAACAAAACCTCAAACATTCAATTTTACCGATAAAGATTGGGGAACCAGACGCTGGAATAAAAGCCTTCTAGCTTAGAGAGGCAGAGAAAGCACATAGCTGACCCTCTTCCACAGCTAACATCACAAAAGGAAAAGGAAGCTCTCTTTATCCACGCCAGCTCGAGAACCCTTCAAACTGAATTTTCCTCCATTCTACTTCCTATGTGGCTCTCTGTCTTCCTGACTTACTCTCACTGTCTTTTCCCACTATGTTCACTCCTCATCAGCTGGTTGCTTGCTCAAGCTCTTACCATATGGGTGACTTTATTTAGTCCTGTTTATGATAAGTGCAAAACTCTTAGATTAATGGTGTGTGCTAGGGCAGAGCCACATCACAACAGGAAACAGGTTTTTCCAATAAATATCATGATATTGGAATTGACAGTGTGATAAAATATCCTGCAATGTAGAAATAAATCAGACTAGATATAGTGCTAACAAAATAGTCAAATTGTGATTATTCTTTATTGATTTTATGACATGGGAATATATTTAGTCTATCAGGGATTGACTGTGAGTCTTCAGAACATACATAATGATACTAATGTGGAATTAGTGTGGTAAAAAGTTGAGAAGTTATGTGCAGGTTACTTGACACTTGGGATATTAAAAAGAAGTTTTTAGCATGACATTCCTTTTAATACTAAGAATTTCTTCTGAATAATTTGAAAACAACTATGTGCTTACGTGCAACTGACTAGAGTACATAAGACATGACTCACCACTATGGTGTATGTGATAGGACAATGAATAAATTGTGTGTGTGTGTGTGTGTGTGTGTGTGTGTGTGTGTGTGTGTGTATGATGCTGACCATAATGAAAGATTGTTAGACTAGATAGAATAATCTTAACATCTAATTCAGAAAAGAAAAATGTATTATTTTAAAATTTTCAACTCTTCCCTTGAACCAAAGTATATGAAAAGCTACCTTCAAGAGAAAAAGAAAAAAAAATGTGTGTACTTAGCTACCCTGAGGGCAATCCAACTGTAGCATAGTATAAAAGAATTCAGGTTAAAAAATAATTATCTCAGTTCTAAAGTCAAGATGTAGGTGATGATGAGTACATGGGTCCTCTGACTCCACTGACATTGGGTCAATTCACATCTCTTGAGAGCAATACTTATTATGAAGTCTAGGACAAGGCCATAAGATTGGAGAAATTCCCCTTACCACATAAGAAGAATGGTAGAAAAACAGTGTAGTGTGGAAAAGTACACATCTTCCCAGCCTTTTTTCACCTGTCTCTTTGATGAAAGACTAGAGGCAAGATAAAATTAAGCATCTGCTCTAGGACAGCAAAATAGGCTTACCCTTAGGGAACCTGTGAGTAATCACTGCTGTTAGGTGCAGAGAACAGAAGAAGAATTTGGTAGTAATGATGCTGTGCCCTTGGCCATGCCATTAAGTATCTCAGCAAACTCTTATTTTTTAAGTAAAACCTGACAAGATGATTTTTATATTTATTACAAAGGCAATCCAAATTATACAAAAATGTTTTAGAAAGAAAAGTAAAGTTTGAAAAACCACACTAGATGGCTCTTAGATTTCCTGTTATTTCTTAACCACCAAGATATGTATGTATTAGTAAAAGGATGTACCTTTGGGGCAATAGAAATAAATATTGAGTCTGGAAATACACTTCTAGTTGATTATAAATAAATACATAAGACAATATTATAGGAAGGAGATGTGCTTATGAATATCCATAAAACTACAGTAGTATGAATAGCAATAAAGAAATTTATATTCTTGTATTTTACCATACTTAGAAAAGTAATTTAGTAACTCTGAACATGAACCACTAAAGACAAGACCATTAAAATAGACAATCAAACTTAGCATTGTTCTTCAGAAGATAAGGTAAAATAATGTAATGGCAAGTTATAGACTAGTGGAAATAATTAAGCACCATAAAGATCTTGAAAATGAAAATATTCAGAGCTAAAACATTAAAAATAAGAAAACAAAAGAGATAAGATATTTATAAAATCTTACCACAGAAGAACTAGAGATAGAAAATAAATTCTTTATAATATACTTGATAAAATTGTTAAGTAGAAAATGCAAATTAAACACAAATAACACTATTTTTTTTTCTATCCAAGCCCAATTTAAATAGATGCAGAGTTGCAAAGTGCTGGTTATGATAAGAATCACCACAGCTCACAGGCTTTATTAGGAATGCCAAATAATAGACCACTGTGGTCCAGTGCCTACAAAGGCTTCTGAGTTAAAGGCATGGTCCCTAGTTGGCAGTGTTCCTGGGAAAAAGCAGAAATTTAAAGATGCAAGGCCTCATTGGAGGCTTTCCAGACACATAAAGAAATGCCAGTGTTGTGAATATTGGAGTTCTGGTAACTATTATTTATGTCTATACTCACTTCTATTAAGGAAAACGTCTTATTCTACCATGTGAAAACACAACAATATGTGATATCTTATCTCAGGTACAAAAAAAAGAAAAAAAAAAACAGGCTAAGACACACTACATAAAACCTCAAAAATAATAAGTTAAAATAACCTTTCCTATCTCTTTCTTTAATTTAATTTTACTTTTGTACTTATTCACTTTATATCCTGTTCACTGCAACCCCAGTCACCTCTCCCACAATACTTTGCCCATATCCCCTTTCCTTTCTCCTCTTGAGTTGTGGGGGTCCCTGGTTATCCCTTTACTCTGACACATTAAGTCTCTGCTGGCTAGGCAGTTCCACTCCCACTGAGGTTAGACAAGGCTGCCTAGCTAGAAGAACATATCCCTCATAAAGGCAACAGATTTTGGGATAACCTACCTTCCAGTTGTTAAGGGACCCACATGCAGACCAAGTTTCACATCTATTATATATGCACAGGAAGATCTAGGTCCAGCCATGTGTGTTCTTTGGTTGTTGGTTCAGACTCTGAGAACTCCAGAGTCCAGGTTAGTTGACTCTGTTATTCTTCCTGTGAAGTTACTATCCCCTTCCTAGCCACAAACCTTCCTCCTATTCGTCCATAAGACTCCCCATGTTGCATCCATTGTTTGGCTGTGGGTGTCTGTATCTGTCTGAATCAGCTGCTGGTTGTCATCTCTCAGAGAAGCACATGCTTTTGTCTGCAATCAGAACAGAGTATCATTAATAGTGTTAGGGATTTGATTTGCCTATGGGATTGGTCTCAAGGTTGGCCAATTATTGGTTGACCTTTCCCTCAGCTTCTGGTCCATCTCCTGTGCCTCCATTTCTAATAAAAAGAATAAATTTTGGGTTGAAAATTTTGTGGGTGGCTTGGTGTGTTTATCACTCACTGGGGTTTCTACCTGGCTACAGGAGGTGGCCTCCCCAATGTTGTGAGTTTCAATGTTGTAAGGTCACCTTATTGATTCTTGGGTGCCTTCCTTATCCCGATCTCTGTCTTATCCTGTACATGCCACCCAGCTCCTTATCCCCATTAGTGGTAGGTTTCCATTCATTTTCATGGCCATCTAGCTATCTCTCCTGTTCTTCCCAACATCTGATCTGGAACCATCCATTTCCTTCCCATCCCCCTTCTGTCCCATTTCCCTCCCTTCATCTGTCTCTTAGGACTATTTTATTACCCCTTCTAAGTGAGATTCAAGTTTTCTTGTTTGGGCCTTGTACTGGCTAATTTTGTATGTTAACTTGACACAGGCTGGAGTTATCACAGAAGGGAGCTTCAGTTGGGGAAATGCCTCCATGAGGTCCAGCTGTGGGGCATTTTCTTAATCTCTCCATGGCCTCTGCATCAGCTCCTGCTTCCTGACCTGCTTGAGTTCCAGTCCTGGTTTCCTCTGGTGATCAACAGCAATGTGGAAGTAAGCCAAATAAACCCTTTCCTCCCCAACTTGTTTCTTGATCATGATGTTTGTGCAGGAATAGAAACCCTGACTAATACAGGCCTTTTTTCTTATTTAGCTTCTTTGGGTCTGTTGAGTGTGACATGATACCTGTATTTTATGCCTAATATCCATGGTATGTGACTAGATTGCCGCACTCAGTATATTTTCAAATTTCATCCACTTGCCTAGAAAATTTGTGATGTCTTTGTTTTTAATATCTTAATAGTATTGCATTGTGTGGCTGTATCACATTTTATTTCAATCCATTCTTCAGTAGAGTGACGTCTAGGTAGTTTCCAGTTTTTGGTTAATATGAATAAAGCAGCTGTGAACAGAGTTGAGGTAGTGTCTTTATGGAATGTTGGATCATCTTTTGGGTATATGTCCAAGATGATTTTGATCAACTTATTTGTTTCTCTTCCAATACTGTGCAGTTTTTATCACTATTGCTCCATAGTACAGCTTGATGACAGGGACAGTGATTGCTCCAGATGTTCTTTCATTGTTCAGCTTTGACTCTCCTGGGTTTTGTGTTTTTCAAATGAAGTTGAGAATTGGTCGGACTTTTAAGGTCATTTAAGAAATTGTGTTGGAATTTTGATGCAGATTGCATTGAATCCATACATTACTTTTGGTAAGAGTCATTTTCCTTGTTATTCCTACTGACCCATGAGCATGGGAGATCTTTCTCTTCTGAAATCTTTTTAAATTTCTTTCTCCAAGGACTTGAAGTTTTTGTCATACAGATCTTTCACTTGCCTGGTTAGAGTTACACCAAGATATTTTATATTATTCATGGCTATTGTAAAGGGTGTTGCTTCCCTAATTTTTTTCTTGGCCCATTTATTATTTGTGTAAAGGAGGTCTACTGATTTCTTTGAGTTAATTGTGTATCGTCACTTTGTTGAAGGTGTTTATCAGCTTTAGAAGTTTTCTGGTAGAATGTTTCGGGTTGCTTATGTATACTAACCTATCGTCTGCAAATAATGATACTTTGACATCTTCCTTTCCAATTTGTATTCCCTTGATCTCCTTTAGTTATCTTATTGCTCTGGCTAGAACTTCAAGTCCTATATAGAGTAGATTGGGAGAGACTGGACATCCTTGTCTTGTCCCTCATTTTAGTGTAATTGATTTAAGTTTTTCTCTATTTTGTTGATGTTGACTATCAGTATGCTATATATTGCTTTGATTATGTTTAGGTATGTGACCTGTATCCCTGATTTCTATAATACCTTTAATATGAAGGGATGTTTGATTACTATCAAATACTTACAGCTTCTAATGAGATAATGTGATTTTTTTCTTTCAATTTATGTATATGGTAGATTATGTTAATTTATTTTCATATACTGAAACATCCATGCATTTCTGGGATGAAGCCTACTTGATCTTGATGGGTGGTGTCTTTGATGTGTTCCTGCACTCAGTTTGCAAGTATTTTATTGAGTATATTTGCATCAGTCTTAATAAGAGAAATCGGCCTGATGTTCTCTTTGTTGAGTCTTTGTGTGGTTTAGGCATCAGGGTAACTGTGATCTTATAGAATGAGTTTGGCAACGCTCCTTCTGCTTTCATTTTGTGGAATAGTTGGAGGAGTATCGGTACTAGATCTTCTTTGAAGGTCTGGTAGAATTCTGCACTAAAACCATCTGGCCATAGGCTTTTAGAGTTGGAAGATTTTTAATGACTGCTTCTATTTCTTTATAGGTTATGGGGTTTTTATATAGTTTACATGATCTTGATCCACTTTGGTAACTGGTATCTGTTTAGGAAATCATGCTTTTCATTAAGATTCTCCAATTTTATGGAGTACAGGATTTTGCATTAAAACCTAATGATTCTTTGAATTTCATCAGTGTCTGTTGTTATCTATACCGTTTCATGATCGAGTTTAGTTATTTGTATTCTGTCTTTCTGTCTCTTGGTTACTGTGGCTAAGTGTTTGTCTATATTGTATTTTTTTCTCAAATAAAACCAACTCTTCATTTGGTTGATTCTTTGGTTTGTTTTCTTTCTTCCTAACTGATTGATTTCACTGCTGATTTTAATTATTTCATGCCTTCTATTCTACTTTGGTGTGCTTGGTTCTTTTTTTATTCCTCTAGAGCTTTTAAATTGCTGGTATGAGAATTTTCTGATTATTTGGGAGGCAATTAGTGCTATAAATTTCCCTCTTAACACTGCTTTCTTTCATTCTGTAACATAACTTTGGTGACATTGTGCCTTCATTTTCAGTGTATTCTAAAACGTTTTTAATTTCCTTCTTTATTTTTTGCTGTCCCAGAGATCATTAAGTAGGGAGTTCTTCTATTTCCATGAGAGTGTAGGCTTTCTCTGTTGCTGTTGAAAACTAGATTTAATCCATGGCGGTAGGGGAGGATACAAGGCATTATTTTCATTTTCTTCTATCTGTTTAGGCTTGTTTTGTGAGTAATTCTACAGTCAGTTTTGGAGAAGGATCCTTAAGTTCCTGAGAAGAAGGTATTTTTGTGTTTGTGTGTGTTTGAACAAACTATCCTATAGATGTCTGTTAGGTCCATTTTATTCATAATATCTGTTAATTTCACTGTTTCTCTGTTTAGTTTTTGTCTGGATAACCTATAATTTGATGAGAGTTGGGTGTTGAATTTTCCCATGACTAATTTTTTGGGGTTTGATATGCAATTTAAGCTTTACCAAGATTTCTTTTACAAATATGGGTGCCTTTGTGTTTGGGGCATAGATGCTCAGGAATGAGATATCATCTTGGTATATTTTTCCTTTGATGAGTATGAAGTGTCTTTCCCTGTCTCTTTTGATTAATTTTGGGCAAAAGTCTATTTTATTAGATATTAGAATGCTACTCCACCTTGTTTCTTGGGTAAATTTGCTTGGGAATTTTTTTCATCCCTTTACTCTGAGGTAGTTTATTTTTATTGCTGGGGTATGTTTCTTATATGCAGGAGAATGATGAATCTTATTTTAGGTTCCATTCTGTTAGCCTGTGTCTTTTATTTGAGAACTGAGTCCATTAATGTTGACAGATAGTAGTGACCAGCGCTTGGTATTTCCTGTTACTCTGATGCTATTGTTATTGTTTTTGGTGGTGGTGATGGTGGTGGTGGTGGTGGTGGTGGTGGTGATGGTATGTGTGTGTGTGTGTGTGTGTGTGTGTGTGTGTGTGTGTGTTTGTGTGCACATGTGTGTGTACTTTCCTTACTTTTGCTGGTATGGAACTACAAATATCCTGTATTTTCTTAGATGTAGTTTTTCTCCTTATGTTGGAGTATTCCTTCTAGAATTTTCTGTATGGCTGGATTTGTGAATAGATATTGTTTGAATTTGGATTTGTCTTGAAATATCTTGTTTTCTCCATCTATGGTGATTGAGAGTTTTTCTCTGTATAGTAATCTAGGTGTGCATGGGTGGTTTTTAGAGGTTGCAAGGTATCTGTCCAGGCCCTTCTAGCTTTTAGAGTCCTTGTTGAGATGTCAGGTGTAATTCTAATAGATCTGCCTTTTATGTTACCTAGCCTTTTCCCCCTTATGCTTTTAATATTATTTTTTTCTGTAGATTTTATGTTTTCATTATTATGTACCAGGAGAATTTTCTTTTTTGGTCCAGTCTAATTGGTGTTCTATCAGCTCTTTGTATGTTTATAGGTATCTCTTTAGGTTGGAAAAGTTTTCCTCTATGATTTAGTTAGAATACTTTCTGGGCCTTGGAACTGGGACTCTTCACTTTCTTCTATAACTATTTATTCTTAAATTAGGTGTTTTCATAGTATGCCAGATATCCTGGATGTTTTGTGGCAGGAAATTTTTAGATTTAGTACTTTCTTTAGCTGATGCATCAGTTTCTTTTATTGTATCTTCTACACCCGAGATTCTGTCTTCCATCTCCTATATTATGTTGCCTGCCGGTGCTTGCACTTGTTGTTACTGTTCTCTTCCCTAAATTTTCCATTTCCAGGATTTCCTCAGTTTGTTTTTTCTTTATTGTTTCTATTTCTAATTTCTTGCAGAGTTTTATCTACTTCCTTCACCTGTTTAGCTACATTTTCCTGTATGTCTTCAAGGAATTTATTTATTGCCTCTTTAAAGACCTCTATCTGATTGATTGTATTTTCCTGTATTTCTTTAAAAGGTTTATTCATTTCTTCTTTAAAGGCTTCTATCATCTTTATAAGATTAAATTCAATGTCATTTTCTTTTGTTTTGTTTGTGCTAAGATATCCAGAGCTTCCTGTAGTAGGGTAGCTGTGCTTTAGAGGTATCATATTGCCCAGGCTTTTGTTGATTGAGTTCTTCTGAGGGCCTTTAGCCTTCTAGATGGTTTTAGTTCCTGGATGTCTTATTATAGTAGGTATTTGGAAAGGGGTGGACCTGAGTGGTCCTGGTGTTGTGCAGCCCTCTGATGTGTATCCTTGTGCTACATGTCTCTGGACCTGCAGGACTGTATGTTTCTGGACATGCAGGTCTCTAATGGTTAGGAGCCTCAGGTCACAAGAAGGCAGATGAAGAGTTGGCAGGAGAATGGAAGTCTCCCTGGGTCAACATTCTCTTCAGAGCAACTTGGTTTGACCCAGAGGGCTCAGAGATGAAGAAAGATGAGTGGGGGAAAGGAAGTTTACCTGTATGTTTCAGGATCCATAGGTCAGTTGAAGGTTAAGGGAGAGGCTGCAGGAGAATGAAGGTCTCCCTAGAATAGTAGGTTGCTCAAGGCAGCTTAGCTTAGCCCAAAGGCAACATTTATTCTCTCTCTCTCTCTCTCTCTCTCTCTCTAGTAACTACAGTTTATTCAGAAACATAAAGCTAAATGGTTAGGTATAAGCTGATACCTGGCACTGAGTGGGGTTATTATATGAATGAAAGGTTTTTATGTAAATTCTTTTTTTTGTTGTTTTTTGGTTTTTAATTTGGATACTGAATCTGCTAATCTGTCAGCCATTCTCTTGCTTTATAGAAGACTCAATTTATTAATTTAGTTTTTAAATGTGATGTATATTACCAATTTACAGGAATTTCTGTGCAGGTTAAAATACTGCAAAAACACTTCATATAGTCCCTTTTTTCTTTCTTTGTTGTTTGTTTTGTTTTTAGTAAAGCTTAAAATCTCAGCCCTTAATGTGAAACAAACCCAAAATAAGAACAAGTTTTAGACATTGGAGTTCATTGTAATAAGACTGTACTTCAATGTCCCTCATATCACCAAAGGACTTTAACTCCGTAGTATCTAAGAGTTGGCAGTTCTGCTGTGCCAATGAATAAATTATAGGTACAATTATTTTGATACAGATTTCCTGCTATGATCAAAGCTTGAGTGATTATCATCATTCTCAGCACACAGGGAACAGCTTACATTCATTTAAGAAATGGTGTGTATATTAAGATAGTCTATCCATAAAGTCATTTGTCAACTGTTTCAATGAACAATGGTTCTGCTTGGAGGGTGGCACAGACATTAGGTGAGGCTAAGATTCTGGTTCATTGGCTGTGATGATTTTCAAAAGCATTCATCTAAAAAAGAGTAACTTATAAGGTCATCTTCTTCAAAGTTGATATATAATTATAAATATCAAGCAAAACATTCTATCTCACTCTTTGTTGTTCTCTTATAAGTCACCTCCCAAATTAATTGTCTACATTTCTTTTGTCTATATAGATAATTTTAAAATATGTTAGCTGTTCTGAAAACCATAGTGTACTATAAAAACATCAGATAAACTAATAGAGAGGGCTAAGATAGGACAAACATGATTTCAAGACCATTATGTGGTACACAGCAAGATACTGTCCTGTACAAACAAACAGAAAGTGTATATGAATTGTACAATATTGGACACATTTCTCTAAATACCAAATTAGAGAGACCACTGGGTAACAGCCAACAAATTTCTGATTCCTTATATTTTTGAATTTCAATCGATTAGGATGTGTGGGTAATATTAATTTTAATATTAAGAGATATTAAGGAAAAGTGATTGCTACTTCCTGTTATTTTTGTTGTTAGAGGTAGAATTACGTTTGTGTGGCTGTCTTCTTTTGGGTTTGAAAGATTACTTTCTTGTTTTTTTTCTAGAGTGTAGTTTCCCTCCTTGTGTTAGTGCTTTCTTTCTTTTTTTTATTTTCTTTTTTTTATTAGATGTTTTCTTTAGTTATAATATTTCTTTTCCCAGGTTGCCCTCCCCCCTCAAAAAAAAAGAAAAAGAAAAATAAGTAAAAGAAAAAAAAAGAAATTTAAAAAAAAAACTAAAACTAAAACAATTCCTTGTTCCCTCCCTCCTCTCCCTGCTCATCATCCCACAAAATTTTTGGGGTCACTTATTATACTATCATATCATCAGAAAATAGTGATAATTTGACTTCTTCCTTTCCAATTTATATCCCTTTGATCACCTTTTGTTGTCTAATTGATCTGGCTAGGAATTCAAGTACAATATTGAATAGGTAGGGAGAGAATGGGCAGCCTTGTCTAGTCCCTGATTTTAGTGAGATTGCTTCAAGTTTCTCTCCATTTAGTTTGAAGTTGACAACTGGTTTGCTGTACATTGCTTTTACTATGTTTAAGTATGGGCCTTGAATTCCTGATCTTTCCAAGACTTTTATCATGAAGGGATGTTGGATTTTGTCAAATGCTTTCTCAGCATCTAGTGAGATAATCATATGGTTTTTACTTTGAGTTTGTTTATATAGTGAATTATGTTGATGAATTTCTGAATATTGAAACATCCCTCCATATCTGAGATGAACCCTATTTGATCATGATGGATCATCTTTTTGATGTGTTCTTGGATTCGGTTTACAAGTATTTTATTGAGTATATTTGCATGGATATTCATAAGGGAAGTAGGTCTGAAGTTTTCTTTCTTTGTTAGGTCTTTGTGTGGTTTAGGTATAAGAGTAATTGTGGCTTCATAGAAAGAATTGGGTAGCGTACTTTTCATTTCTATTTTGTGGAATAGTTTGAGGAGTATTGGGATTAGTTCTTCTTTGAAGGTTTGATAAAACTCTGCACTAAACCCATCTGGTCCTGGGCTTTTTTTGGTTGGGAGACTATTAATGACTATTTCTATTTCATTAGCAGATATGAGACTGTTTAGATCTTTGATCTGATCTTGATTTAACTTTGGTACCTGGTATCTGTCTAGAAAATTGTCCATTTCCTCCAGCTTTTCCAGTTTTGTTGAGTATAGTCTTTTGTAGTAGGCTATCATGACTTTTTGGATTTCCTTAGTGTCTGTTGTTATGTCTCCCTTTTCATTTCTGATCTTGTAAATTAGGATAATTTCTCTGTGCCCTCTATTGAGACAGGCTAAGGGTTTATCTATTTTGCTGATTTTCTCAAGGAACCAGCTCCTGGTTTGGTTGATTCTTTGTATAGCTCTTTTTGTTTCTATTTGGTTGATTTCAGCCCTGAGTTTGATTATTTTCTGCCTTTGACTCCTCTTGGGTGAATTTGCTTCTTTTTGTTTTAGTTCTTTCAGATGTGCTGTCAAATTGCTGGTGTATGCTCTCTCCAGTTTCTTTTTGTAGGCACTTAAAGCTATGAGTTTTCTTCTTAGGACTGCTTTCATTGTGTCCCATAAGTTTGGGTATGTTGTGGCTTCATTTTCATTAAACTCTAGAAAGTCTTTAATTTCTTTCTTTATTTCTCCTTTGATCAAGTTATCATTGAGTAGAATGTTGTTGAGCTTCCACGTGTGTGTGGGCGTTCTATTGTTTATGTTGTTATTGAGGAGCAGCCTTAGTCCATGGTGATCTGATAGGATGCAAGGAATTATTTCAATCTTCTTATATCTGTTGAGGCCTGATCTGAGACCAAATATATGGTCAATTTTGGAGAAGGTACCATGAGGTGCTGAGAAGAAGGTATATCCTTTTGTTTTAGGATAAAAAGTTCTATAGATATCTGTTAAATCCATCTGTTTCATAACTTCTGTTAGTCTCAACATGTCTTTGTTTAGTTTCTAAGCAAAGGCCTCTTCCCTTGACAGAAGAGCTTGTGAGATATTGGTGCCACATTTGGAAAGTTTAGACACTATCCTGCTAATGCCAGATGATAGGCTGTGCATCAGAGCAAAGCTGGAATAATCCTGACAAGTGTGCTGGTATAAGTGGTACCCACTTTGAAGTTTTGTTTTTAAGGGAGGCTAGCACCAACAACAACTTTCCTCTATGTGAAGGACAGAGCTCTGTATCCCATCCTCACACTAAATCTCCAAGGGAAGTGATTTAGTAAAACAAAAGCAAACCTTATTCAAAACATTATCAGTAAGTCACACATAATTTTGGCAGTTCCAATTAGCATTTCAATAATTCAATGAAGGGAACCCCTCAAAGAGCAAGTCTGAAAATGATAAACAAGGGAAAATGATAACAACATACTTAAGGATGTTGCTGTCCACAATGACATTTGATATAAATTTATGTTAAAGGTGAGCAGGAAACTGCCCAGAATATGTAATCAGTATTTAGGGAAACTTATAAATGACCTATGGTTTCTGTTTCTTGAAGTAAAACAGGAACTTACTAGGAAAAAATATTCTTGAATTCTTTTGTTCAAATTGTGAATACAAGGGCTAGAAAGGCAAATTCCATCTTAAGCCTCATAGTAATAACTTCCTTTTCCAATGTTAAATAAAATAAAACATTCATGACTCTAAGGAATAAGTCAAAAGAGAAAAAAAATCTGATTCAAATTAAAAACATGGTGGAAAAGACTCTATTTATTTGGAATATCATTAAACAATACTTAGACAATAAACAATGAGGGTGAAATAAGAAAATTTACTTAAGTTTGAATCTGCAATGTTTCAAGTATATTCACTAAGATGCTCTATCCCTAGTTGATGATATTATTCTGGAATGTTCTGGAAATGTTCTAAGATAGGGTTGCTATAGAAAGTAGGCCTTTGGGGACAGATTCTTGAAAGTATATATCCTTGCCAGCTTCCTGTCACTCTTTGTTATGATGCAGACAACTATCTCCCACAACACTCCCCCTGATAAAATCTTCCACACAAGGGTGTGGACTGAATCTATAACTGCAAACCAAAATAAATCCTTCCTACTTCTAAGATGCTCTGTCAGAGCCTTTGTCTCAGTGGAAACTAACACAATCAAAAAATTGTCAAGTCAGGCATTGTGGTGATTAACTATACTCCAAATACTGAGCCTGAGGTTTATGGCAAGTGCTGGCAATAATAACATGACATGCTGTCAGAAAGGAAAGGAAGCAAGGAGACAGCGGAGAACTTGGAAGGGGAGATAAGAGGTGAGGAGTAGACAGAAGAAGGGGGAATAAAGAAAATATTGTCAAGGGATATCAATTGATCTTGAGATCAATTTATAAACATATACTTTTATAAAACATGCTCTAAAAATGACATTATAAACATATGCAGAACAGATGCTAGCAATAAGAATAAACAAAGGTAAAACCTTTGATAGAATTAAGCACAAGAGAAATATTTGCCATGCTTTAAGAAAGTTACTGCACCCTCCTGGCTTGCAGTGATACATAACAAAATTTTCATGTATCAACAATTGTTATAACTATGATTTTTCCACAATCAGCATAAAACGTTTTCAAGATATAATTGAACTTTTTGATCATTGTAACAACCAACACACAGACTCGCATCTAATGTGATGAGACTATTAGAATTAACACACACTTAATTCCTCTTCCTGTGCTTCCCTCTTAACATATGCTGGAGGTGATTAACAATTTGCCTATATATTTATTTTCCTTTGCTCATTGACTGTTCACCCCTTTTTTTGGAATCTCACAGTAGCAAGTTTTTTTTTTTTCTTGACTTGGTCCATAATAAAACTCCCAGGTAAAAAAAGGCCACTGGTAGAGGTAAAGGTCTACTAAGCATCCCGAATATAATACCAAGCATGCAAAGATTAAATAAAACACACACACCTAGGAGGTCATTGAGGAACCCCCACGACACTTGAGCAATCTAAAAACTGTTTCCACCAAGGCCATAGATCATTTCACATTTAGCCAATCTTATCAAGGTGATGTGTTGCCTTGGGAAATTAATAAATTATCAAAGTGATAAAGAAATTGAAAAATCATTGTAGTTTACAAAACAAAATATTTGAGACTTTTCTTTTATTATGAACCAAGTTTGGTTTAAGAAGTCATCTGACTCTGAAGTTTTATTCATTGTAAAACGAAATGGCTCCAAACTCCTATAATATGTTCTTTTTTTTTTCACTCAGACAAAAGTAATACTAAGTTTTTAGGCTGGACAGAAGGAAACAAAGTAAGTGTTATGGATATAATATAACTAATTTTAAAAAATTTCTTTTTTTATTTCATCTTTTAGAAACACCTAGGGTCATCTCAATATGAAGGAAACCTTGCACCTGAGAAGCTTGAATTTCTGTTATCTATTACAGCAACTAATTTTGACATATGCTATCAAGTAAGGGGCCTCACATGATCCAAATCCCCCTGAATTCCACATAAAATCCTAACTATCAAAGACAACTTACTATAAGAATATATCCCAGGAAACCCATCCTAGGTTGAAAGTATATTTTTTAATAACCCAATTAAAAACATTATAGCTTTTCAGCATTATATAGTACTTACTTTTCTTTGTTAGTTTAGTACCCTTTCTCTGTGAGTTATATAGTTTATGTTCCTCAACAATGCCTGAAATTGCACAGTACTAAATATTATCTATCTATTGTATGGTTTTTCTGTTTGTTTTTGCTTATTGCTGTTCTTTTTTGTTTGTTTTTGCTATGTGCCCATATAAAATTGAAGCAGGAAACCCACTTATGCCAGCTTGCCTTCACTCTTATTGGTAAGAACATCTATGAATTTGCTATGGCATCCCTTCCCCAATATTAGAACCACTTTCTTTGGAATTGCAAAGCAGAGTGAAGATCAGCAACTCTCAAGAAATCTTTTAGACCTTTAACCTCTTCAGTGTGAGGTAGCCATATTGTTACACTGAACCTAAACTGCATCCCATAATCCATTATTATTCATTCATCTTATGAATTACTTCATTGAATGAATTCATTCTATCAGCTCTGTTCCTTTACAGAGTCCTGACTCTAATATACCATTACAAATTTCTTATGTAATGAGAGACTTCTTGGTTAATGTACTTTTGCTTTCATATCTTTTTCTTTTAATTATGCCTGAAGTTGTTGGCTTGATAAAGCACACTTCCTTAAGTCAAACTAAACCAAAAATTGATGATTCCTTTTCCACCCAGCATCTTCTTTTATGCAATCCAGCATTGCTTTACTAGCATGGTATCTGTTAAAAATAAAGTTCATCAATACCATTAATTATAAATTCATTACTCTTATTAGATTCCAGCTATAAGAAATTTATCTAATTTACTTGCAAGTACGAATGGAGATATTTCTTTCTTATCTAGAATCAAACAGGAATCTCCTAAAGCAGTAGGAAATCTTTTTAATAACCAAGACATAAAATATGCCAAACTAACATTTTCAAAAAACCATATATTTAAAAAATTCAAGATGTATAATTCTATTGAGACCATACATTTAGCCAACATTAATTCTTATTCAACTGTAAATCAATAAAACAATTTTCTCTTTCTTGTAGATGGAATTATTCTGATAATGCAGAGTCATACCATCTGTTGTGATATTAACATTTTCAGAGTCCCTTAGAGAACATATTTACAAAATAGCTATATATGCTGTAAGACTCAAACCAATCAGAGCTATCATATGAATCAATTCTGCTCTGTAGAATGGCCCAGAGAAAGCCCTAAGCCATCTCCACAGGTGCCAAAATCTAAAGCAGTATAAGCTATAAACTTATAAATAGCTGTCAGACTACTTGTGACATCTGGTATAACCTCAATCCCAGTCTCCACTTGATGTTTGAAACATAGGGATTTCATGAACTCTGCATGAAATCATCCTTGGATTCTATAATATATCTGAAATCAAATTATATACATAATAAATGATGGGGCATTTGTGCAATCATTGAAGCTGATTATTATCAAAGTTACTATGAATACCAAATACTCTCCTGTATAATACTAGCCATTTAGTTCTGTCACTGATTACTCTAAAAATGAGGGTTGCTGTCTTAACACTTTTCTGCTGCCATGATTAAAAATAATCTGGAAAAGATTTAAGGAGGAAAAGATTGATTTAGTACAGAGTTCCAGGCTACAGTCCACAGTGGGCACACAGCCAGTGTCAAGAGAGAGGAAGGGCTTGTCACATGGCATACATACTCAGGAACAAAGAACGATGAACTAATGCAGACATTGCAAGCACTCAGTTTTGTCCCCACAGTCATATACAGTATAGGTTCTGATGCTTAAGAAAACATGCAACCCAACAAGGGGAAAATCTTCCCACCTTGTCAGAATCAACATACTTCTCAAAGACATATCCAGTGGCCGATCTACCAGACAATTCTGACTTCTGAGAAGTTGGCAATGAACACTTACCATCACCATGACTTCACACAACTGATTTGGTTAGTCATGGCAAATGTAACAAAGCCCACGCCACTGGCACATAGGCAACAAACAAGAACTGAGTCTATAAGCTACGCTTATCCAGAGAAGATAGTGACGTACCATCTTTATGATCTGTAGTCCTCTCATCTATACCCAGCATTTTATTTAGGGAGGAGAAGCAAAGGTAGTCATTAAAAGCCTAGTCCTGCACCTCTGCTAAGGTAGTTAGACTTCTTTCTGAGATTTATTTGTGATATTCTTTTTTTTATTATTAATATCTCCTGTTAGCAAGTTATGGGATGCAGCTTTAAGACCACCAAGGCCTTTGAACATTTTATATGCAGATTCCTTTCTACAGAGTGAAATAAAAATGCATTCTTATAATAGACACTACAAAATCTCCCTATCACAAAGTCCCCTTAGAAATTATTTCCTTGGTGTCTGTGACATATTTAAGAAAATCACTAGAGTAAACAAAGGTTTGATTAACCGAAATTCTGGAGTATCAGCAACCTTCCCTAAGAACACAATTCTATAAAAAGCAAGTTTCAGATATCACAATGATTATGATATTAATAAATTAAACTCGGGTGAAAAAAATAAAGCTTTAAACAAACAAATCTGATAACTATCTAGCAAAATTCTCTTTACTACATAAAAGGAAGCATGTCAATTTACTGGAATTAGAGGCACTGCTTAAATATGAGTCTGAGCAGATCCTATGTTTTAGTTCTTATGTATATATTGACTACTGGCTCATCTCATCCCTATTCAGGAGTCATTTTTACTTCATTATTTGATAATTTTATATATATGTACAATGTATTTTAAACATATCAACTAGGCTCTCCTTCAAATTCCCTCCAGGATTTCTGCCAGTCTTCCCAAATTTATATCCTAGCCCACCAATTACAACCAGGGCTGTTTGTATGTGCCTAGTTGCATGCTTATCTCCTGAATCACGTGCAAGATACTAGTGGCCACTTTCCTAAACAGAACTTACTACTCCTATCCTGGCATTCTTCAACTGCCTGGTTACCAGACTAGCAGATGACCTCTTCCAAGGGACAGAGGTAGGGGCACTGTCAGGGCTACAAGAGTTAGGACACAAAGGCCCAAGGCAGGCAGGGAGCAGTCCTACTCCAGCCAATCTCAGGGCAAGATTTCTAAGATTTGGACTCACCTCGACCCCCCTCTTGCTCCAGGTCATCTTCTCCCTCCCCTGTCCCACAGCTCTCAAGCCCTTTTTGTTTTATAAAGGGAAGGTATCATCACAGTCATCAGCCTCTAGGTTGGGAATGGATTGGAACTGAACCAAAACCTGGTTGGTAGTGACTTTGGCCATGTTGCTCACTTGCTGCTTTAGAAAGTAGATGCAACAGGTGCAAGGAGGAGGAAGGTCCCAATAGCCAGTGTGGATCCAAGGACAGGAAGAAGCCAAGCCACCAGATAGTTTGATTACCATGTTGTGAAGGTTCCTGGGGCATGGCAGGCTGTAAGATCTCCCTGGAGATCCTTAAGTACCTGTATGTTTTGTTTAACTAGCTCAGATTAACTAATATAGAAACAGCATTCCTCTGCCAGTACAAGTCCTTCCCTGTTCAGCTGCTTAGCAGAGCTCTCCTGTTTTGTAAGGCAACCCTCACGAGAGAGGTTATCTGCCAACAGAGAGACTCGAGGCTATCCAAGGTGGAGCCAGTGAGCTTGCCATTGCCTGGTCAAGTGTGTCCTGGAAGTTGTGAGCCAGGTGTTGTGTCTGTGCCAGGGTCACCCCAGAGGCCTTTGTCTTCCTGTCAGCCAAAAATGTGCCTCCTAGCCGCAAGGATATTTCTTCAGACTCATATATGTAGACCTGTGGGGAAATCATTACAGGAGTACAAAAACCTTGGAAGTTATCACAGGGATTAATGGTGTTATTGCACTAGAGAAGATGGGAAGTGGTTAACATATTGGCTTCCTGACAGTGATGTTATGGAAATATGTAGGATGAGACCTGGAAGAAGGGCATTAAAGGCATAAGAGGAAGGATAGATTAAAAAGACTAATGTTTTATAACTTTCATATGGGTAATGCCTCACTGCATTTATGAAGTGAAATGTTAATGGGAAGAGCTGCCAACAATGGCCAGGAAAAGTAGAATCTGAAAAACAAAGAAACACTGAGAGGCATTGATTTATTAGAGGAGGAGGTCATTCACATACTGGATGTATTGTAACCAGCAAAGAGAGGATCTGACTTCCTCAGTGATTTTGATTTTCTGGTTCAAGTTTTGTCAGTAAATAAGGACTGCTTGTGGCACCTGAACAAACTGTTGGGACATGTGAAAATCCATGTGGGGTACTGAGCACACTAGTGGAAGTAAAACTTCAACTACTCCTGTCCTCCGATTCATTTCAAGGGTCTGGGATATGTATTTGTAGGGGTTTGGTTGTTGCTCCAAGTATATCTGTTCCTGCCATTTCTATTCTGCAATTCCAATAGTGACAGCCCCAATAGGTGTCCATGTCTTGGAGATAGGATTTATCTCTGTTTACTTGTTGATATAGGAAGCAAACAAAGGGTGAGTGTACATCATTGGCAGGCTCCAGGGCACTGGGGGTGCCTCTTTGCATATGGAGAATTTCCAGCTGATGCCAGGCATGATATTATAAGGAAAAAGGAAGGTGGCTTCTTCTGTATGGGACAAAGATGGGAACACAGGGCTATGTGCATGAGCAGAGCCACTAAAGCCTGGGGCATCTGGATGGGGGCTTAGAGGAGCCATCCTATTTCTGATCTCAGAACAAGATTCTAGGCTTTGGTCATACCTTGAAGCCTTGCTCTAGACCAGCTTCTCAACCCTACAGGACTACAGTATCCCTTCTTATACGTTCCCTGACATATGTGGGGAAGGAATGATTTCTAGATGTCTCATTTTAGGGCTCAGTAGAGTACCAATATATATTCTCTGAACACTGAACATTTCTTATTCTTTATGTGAAACAATGCCTGGTGAAAAAGGCAGCTTCTTTAATAATAGGTGAAGCTTACTCTAAGCTGTGGTGAGAGACATGTAGTTAAAAGGAAGATACTACATACCTTCATAAAAATATTAGGAATACATTTTCTCTAGGATTTATGAAATTCCCAAACAATAGTTCATGGCCAGATTTGTAGCATCAGGCATGAATTCCATCCTGTAGAGTGAGCCTTACATAAAATCTATAAGGTCATATTTACCTTCACAACATTATTCCACTCTACCACTGATGGCCCTATCTTCTAGGCTATCATTATTGTTGCTTACAGAGTCCATAGTTACATTCACAGAGGCCTAAGACTCTTGATGATTTTTTTTTCCTTCGCAGCCCATACGTACAGTGGCTTCTAGTCTATGAAAGCTAGTCAGTAGAGAGAATGCTTCCCAGTCACTTCCACCTTGAAGTTTCTGTGTTCTATGACCCAAGTAAATGGTTTTTCAGCAATAGTGACTTAATATTTAGATCTGATGGGGAAACATGAACTGTGGCAATATGTTCAATAATAGCTTGCTTTATGTCAGAGGCCCAATCACCCTGTCTGTTTTTTTTTTTAATCTTGTATAAGACTTCCTGATTTAAATAAGAAATTTCAAAGTAAAAAAGAACAACTCAAATGGACCCACGTCAGACCAAGATAGTCAACAGTTGTCATAACTAGTACAAAAATAATATAGATAGTAAAATTTTTCTCACTTATTTTGTATCATCCATTTTATAATATTGTTGACTACTGAAGATTTAGGGTAATCAGGATTCTAGGCTTATGCTCAAATATTTTAATTGTTTGCACTATAAAGAACATATTACTAAAAAACTTAAATTGAAAAAAATTATACTTGTCTATGTATTTTTTGTTCATAGTTAATTTCCCATTCAGCATCTGTCTGAATCTAAGTCTCAGACAGTATTAACTGAACCACTGAAAATAATACTCTATGAAATGATCCAAAATGATGGTATCAATTACAAACTTCCTTAAAGTCACACAATTCCTATCAAGATTGTCTTCCATTGAAGACTCCTAGGGAAAAGATTTACTGACATGGGCACTTTTAGGAAAAGCACAAACCATCAAAAATGTGTTGAATGGTATTTGCCAGGAACTAAAATAGACTAAAGTTAAGGCAATAGCACATTTCTTATAAATGACATTTCCTCTTGGTATAAGAATGTCACTAAATACATTGGTAGAAAAAATGTCATATAAGCTGTCTATCACTTAAGAAAACTGTTGTCTTCAAAGTGAAATTATGGAAAAATTGATAAGACCTCCACTTCTTATGGAGTCAGACCTATAGCTCAGAACTTACAAGAAGTATAGATTTTAGGCCCCTTTGTGATTTATTTTCTGTTTTCTAAATTATGCCATCTCTTTACACATTGCTGAAATATAGGCTTTTCCCACATCTAGTGATAACAGTACCAATCAAAAAATTCAAATGTTGAATCACAACCTTCCTATGATTTCTTTAGACTACGTTGACATGAATTATTTAAATGTTCCCTTCCCCAATACATCAGCCTAAATTACATAATTGAATATAAAAATTATAAGTTAACACATATCTTTGAAAATATGTGCAATAAGCATTTTTACGCATAGAGGAACTGGTACAGACCCATTCAGGTCTTCTGCTAGCTGCTTCAATCTCTGTGATTTCATATGAGCTTTGCTCAGTGGATTGAGGGGGGCATGTTCCTCTGGTGTCTTTCAGGTCTCTAGCTCTCACAATCTTTCTGTCTCCTTTTCCACAGGGTTCCCTGAACTCTGAGGGGAGGCATTTAGTGGAGACATTCCATTTAGATTTGAGTATATCTTGCCCCTCCAATGTCTTACTTTGTGTCCCTGTATTTGTTTTCATATTCTACCAGAGGATGCTTCCTTGATGGTGGCTGAATAAGGCACTAATCTTTTACAATTTTACCATCCCCCTCTTCTGCAATGATCCTGAGCCTTAAATACACTCAGAAATTATGTTATAGATGTATCCATTGGGACTGAGTTCTATGATTCTGTATTTTGATCAGTTGTGGTTTTCTGTATTGGTATCTGTTTGTAAAGAGTCATTTTTCCTTAATGAGAGGTATAAAGTACATTTACCTGTGAGGAAACAGCAAATATTTATATATTAAGGTTCAGGATTATGCTCATTTAGTAAATTGAGAACTCTAAGGTTTAGCCATGACTTCACTAGCCTTGAGGAGTTGTCTGGGTTTCCAGTACCAATCATGATTTATTATTTGTTGCGTGTGTTTTATATCAAATTAGACAGCTGTTAGTTACCAGCAAGGTATACATGCCACTATTGGACTTTAGCATTATTGTGCCATGTTGGACATACCTGGATTGAACTGTGGGTACCTTCTATACTTTAGGAGCTTGTATATTCCTAATACCATGAAAGTTAATCTTGGGGAGTCACTTCCATGTATGATACAGCTATGGTTCTCTGGATCCTGATACTAAAGTGGATAAGAAAATAGTACGGGCCAGAGGAACAGGAAATTTATTGTGATATTGTGTTTCTTGAAAACGCCAGAAAAGTTTTATCTATGAAGTCTCACTAACACGGCTGCCTAAACATTGCCTTAGTATTATGACACAAATTGATATACTAATATGGAATGGAGGAAGCTCATGAGGTTTAAATAATGGACAAAGATACAAAAACAAAACAAAACAAAATAAAACAAAAACTATAGGCAACAAAGAAATTCTGAGAGCAAGAGCAAGAGTCTTCTCCAGGAAAGAGCACACAAACTTACATATACATATATATATATATATATATATATATATATATATATATATATATATGTATATACAGAACATTATACAAACTGAGTAGGTTATTTTTATATATTTAGGAATATATATACATATATATATGATAATAATTATAGAAGAAGAGTCCATGAATTTGAAAGAAAGCATAGAGAACTACATAGGAGAGATTGAAGGAACAAAATTAAAGGGGGTGGGATTATGAGGTAAGTACATCATAATCTCAAAAATCATATATATATATATATATATATATATATATCTTAGCTAAACTCTTCAAATCTATACTATATACTATATGTATATATACACATTCTACTTTTACCTGTACAAAGATGATAAGAAATATACTCTAAGAACTATACTCAGGGTCCAGACTTTTGTAGTGTGATCGTCTGAATGTGCTTGACCCAGAAGTGGAATATTTAGGAGGTGTGGCCTTGTTAAAATAGGTATGTCATTGTTGGAGGAAGTGTGTCTCTGTGAGAGTTGGCTTTGAGACCCTTTGCTTCATGCCTGAGGAGTCAATCTTCTGCTGTCTGCCTTTGGATGAAGAGGTAGAACTCTCAGCTTCCTTAGCCCCACATCTGACTGGATGCCATTCTCCCACCTTGATGATAATGGACTGAACCTCTGAACCTTAAGGCAACCCTAACACCAATTAAATGTTGTCTTTCATAAGAGTTGTTTTGGTCATGGTGTCTGTTCACAGTGGTAAAACCTAACTAATATAGTAAGTTATATTGATCCTGTTACTACATAGGAGATAGATGTGTAAACATAGATAAATATCCACATTTGTTTCAGAAAAACATTTCAGAAAATATTTTTAGTCTTTATTCTGTTGTGTTTAAACACAAAAAACCTAGGGCTCAGAGGGGGTATACAGGAGACTGGAGTTTGAGCAGGCTTTGCTTCCTAACACTTGGTCCAGCCCCAAGATGGCCCTGGATTTAAGAAGTGACAGAATATCCCAGATGAAGAATAATTCATTTTCTGGATTGGGCCTCCTTGAAAAATCTTCATGGTTCATGCTACCATCAGAGGACATGTAGCCTAGGCTAGAGCCAAGGCCACACTGGTGTCCATAGAACACTATTATTTCTACAAAACAGTACTTTATCCACAATTAAATAATATATCTTATGAATATAAAAATTATATTTAACATCTCTTGACATGGTTTTTTATTCAAAATTTCCCTCAGTGATCTTTATTTTGGAAACTTGGATTTCTGAAGACAGACAGACAGATGACACACACATACACACACATATACACACACGCACACACACACACACACACACACACACACAACACAAACACATACAGACTGCTCACATTTACCTTTTACCATAGAGTTAGTTTTTTGTTTTGTGTTATTATTCTTGTTATTGTTTTTCTGGATCAAGGAAAATGTCTGTGCCCTTGATACACTTGATGTTCAGCCTATAAACACTGCATGCATCTCAGTGTACTTGCACACTATTTTAGAAAAATCTAGTTGATTACCCATAAATCAAGCTCTCATATGCTTGTTTTCTTTCTTATTGGATGGATGAAATGGTGTTCATTCATTGTACACAGCATGGTATTCTGAAGAATAAGCACACGACCAAATATTGTCAATAAACACATTCACCGCTTTATGTAGCTCTTGTTCTTATTGAAAGAACACTTTATATACATCAGTATATTACAAAAATACTATTTATTATCTGGAATTAGTCTCTTATTGACAAGGAGCCTGAAATGTATTTGTCTGAAATGTTTTTGAACCAAATTTTATAATTCTGAAATATAGTACATCCCTAACCTATCTCTATACCACTCTACCTTTTGGAAACCTGCATTTTACTCTTCATATCAGTCTAAACTTATATTACCCATTTACAAATAAGATTACAGAATATGTTTCTATAACCAGTACCCAGTCATTAATCAGAGCAAGGTCATTCAGATGATCATTTAGAAAAGTCAATATTCATGTTTCTGAAATGTAATTTTAGAATTAGCTAAAAACCAAAAGAAAGAAAAGATAAATTCCTTCTCTGGGAATTAAGGAACCTGAGGAGTGTTCAGTAGTATTCCACTCTGTATGCCAAAAACAGCTTTTCAGAATCAGACTTCTGCTTTCTTTTCTCACTATGGCTTGCTATGGTTTTATATGCTTGGATGGATTTATAATTGAAAGAGGCCTCTTTCCTTTACTCATTTTAATTTTTGTAGACACAGAGATAATATAATACAGTAATATAAAAACATTTGTATTATTCCCAAAGCATTCATAGTGTGATACAGGCAGAAATACCAACTGTATTTTCAGACTTAAGTAATATGCCTGTTTTGGAAATCAATTGCTTATTATTAGCATAGTTCCTATGGCTATTTCAAAAAAGGAACATTAACCAAATTGAATTCATTCTTTTAAGAGTGACTGTGTTTTAAGAATTGAAAGATTAATTTTTTTTTTAAAAAAAAAAAGGCTTGTTTAAACATTCTCCTTTAAACTTATGCCAGATTTCAAGCAGATGAAAGAGATGAAAATACTTATCAGATCTTAGTAGAAACACAAAGCTTTAAAACCACGGAGTAAAAGCCAGGTTTTGAGATGGGATATTCTAATCATTTGATTAAAACTCCAGCCTCTGGATTTGTTAATAACATAGGCAACTTCAAACGATCTCTGTTCCTATCAGACCTCCAAGAGTTATCTTTGTCACACAGCATTCAAGAGTATTTGGTTAGGCTTTAATTTAATTTTAAAAAGTGAAAATAAAAGTCCATTGAGTGTATGTAGATTTGAGCTTTCTGAAAAGTAATTTAATAATATTGTACATAACAATCTAAACTGTATATTTACTTCAATTTTGCTTAGATTCTCCCAAAACAACAGAAACAGAAGAAGAGAGAGATGAAAAAAAGGTTGAATGAAAAAAAGGAAAAATCAAACTCTAAGATGAAAATTTGCACTTCAGTGAGCACTTTCTTGAAGAACATATGACAGTATGGATAGCTGGTAAGGAAACAGGAGCAGGTCACTTCTCTGAAAAGCTATGATTCAATCCTGTGATGGACATCTAATGAAAAAGCAAAGCATGTAACAATTTGCAACACTTAGAGGCCCCAATGATAGAGTACTTGCTTATTATATAAGATGCTGTCCATTCAATATAGAACACTTACAATGAAACAACAACAACAACAACAACAACAAAGTTGGATTTGTTTGAATGATTCATTTCTTTCCATCTGTTCTACACTGACACCCAAGGACATAAAAGTTGTCTATCATCTGCCATTATGATTCAAAGCATGACAACTATAGAGGAAAGTGAGCAGAGTCAAATAGAGGAATTCCTAGGCATGGAAGGCTACAACTGTATGTTATTGTATGCTGGCAAAGTCACTCCTGGAAGATTATGGACAGATAAAAGCAAATGCATATACATGATGAGATTGTACACATATAACCTTGAAAACTACATGTGTGAGTTCTATCACAATGCTTCTCACAGTAAATGCTTATAGCAGGAACCATACAGTAAGATTTTTTTTTTACAGGTATGGATGTATAGAATATTAGTGAGCAAAATATGACCAATAACCATATTTGTATAAGTAATACAAATCTGTATGAATTGATGATCTTCTAAATTATTTGTTTTTAATGAGTGCATCTTTAAAAGCAAGAAAGAGAGTTCAGTTGTGGTTTAAGCATTAGGAAATGAAATTATATCCAAAGCACCCGAATAAGCAGTGATGGGCAAATGTGTGTGGTATATGATTGTGACATATGGTGGACATAGACCATTAGGGTAATTAGGCAGCCAATCTAACCTAGGCTAGTTAGTAAGTTGCAGGGAAAATGGAGATATTCAGTACCCCCCCCAAAAAAAAGAGAAAAGAAAAGAAAAAGGGGGGAAACAGCTTATGAGAAAAGTTTCTGTCCTCTACATGTGCCCATGTAATCTCTATCTTGAAAACATGCACCCACATAGCCATATAAAAGTGATACATACCCTGGAAGTCTTGCTTTTTTCTAAATGGAAACAGAGGAGGACTGGCTTGAGAATAGAGACTGGGAGACAGCAGGGAGGAGAAACGGCAGGTTTGCATGTAATACATGAGAGAATAAATAAAAATAAAAATGATACATAAACTATGATCATAGTATATTTTATCATCAGATAGCTGATCAATACAACAGTTTAGATATAATCCTCTACCAGCTTTGTAAATTTGACAGATGCAACATGACAAAATCAATGTATTTGTTTCTGAGGACTTCCATAATAAAAACCATAACTCATGTGGCTTAAAATATTAGAAATGGATGCTGGCTAGGGATACAGGAAGGCTAATTGCTGTGTCCATAAAACACATTAAAATTGAGGAAAGACATCAATAATCCCGACAAAATTAGCAAAAGATATTGTGAAAAAAATACGTATATTTGAAACAAGCTGGGGTAGTCATTTTAATATCTAATGAAATAGACATCAAATGAAAACAAATCAGAAGATGTATAGAAGTTAAATGCGTTCTAATCAAAAGAAAAATCTGCCAAGAAAAATTGTAATCTTTAATATCTATATATCAAATACAAGGACACCAAAGTTTACAAAAGAAACAAGGTTTAAATCACATTTTGACATTCACAAAATGGTAGCAGGTAATACCATACTCTCATCAATAGAGGCCATCTAGACAAAAACGAAATATAGAGATGATAAAACAAATATAGAGATCATAAAACAAATGAACCTAAAACATATTTATAGACAATTTCACCCAAAAACAAAAGAACAAACCTTTTTCTGAGCACTTCATGGATCTTATTTTCACAGATCTTACTTTAAAGTCAATCACATGCATAAACCAAAGCACGCTTCTACAGAAACAAGAAAATTGAAATGACATCCAATCTAAGCACCACAGGTTACAGCTGAAAAACAATAGAAACAACAGAAAGCTTATGATTTTAGGAAAAATGAACAACTCAACATTGAATGAAAAAATAGGTGAAGAAAGAAATTAAAACTCTGTAGAGTTAAATGAAAATGAAAAGTCAACATATGTTACCTTATGGGATACAATGGTGGAAGCTGTAAGAGGAAGCCTCATAGCACTAAGAGCCGACTTAAGAAAGTGGACAGATCTCATACTAGTAACTTAACAGCATGCCTAAGAATCTAGCGCAAAAATAAAAAATATCACACCCAAAAGGGAGTACATGGCAAGAAATGGTCAAACATGGGGATGAAATCAATAATCAATAAAATAGAACCAACCAAAATAAAATTTAAAAAAACATGGAGTCAATGAAATAAATAATTGGTACTTTGGGGGAAAATCAATAAATAATATAATATGACAAACACCCAAATTAACTAAAAGACAGAGATAAATGATCTAAATTGACAAAATTAGTGATGAAATCAGGGACATAGCAACAGAAAGTGAGGCAACCCATTGAATCATAAAAGCACACTTTAAAATTCTGAAATCCACCAAATTAAGAATCAAACAGATATGGAATTTTTTTCTCAACATATACAACACACCAAAGTTAAATGAATATCTATTATGGGAAATATTAAAAAAGATCACTCCTCAATCTCTCCTGCCCCTCCTGACCATGTTCCCTCTCTAGTACCAGTACAGACCAGCCTCAACACTATGTTCTAGTGGGGTCCTGCTATTCTCTCCCAGCTAACAAGATCATCTGGCTTACATGCAATCCTCCACACACCCCACAATTGGTCATCTAGAGCCTAGTTACCCAATAGTAACATGACTCAGGCTTAATTATCCAATCAGGTTTATATATCAATAAGATCATATTTTACAAGATGTCAATACAATGATTTCAGAGCCAATGATAAAGATAATGTTTTAACCCAATTATTCTAACTTTGTGAAAACCTTAGCTACCTGTGGCTGTTTAAAACCACATGGGGTCTGGATCATCTTCCTGTTCATCTGCCTCCATGCTGATTCTCCTGCTTCCCTTCTGACCTCTGACCTCCTCACTCTTAAATTTCTAGCTCTGCTTCTCTATTCCTATGCAATCAAAGACCTGTCATTGTCTTAATGTGATTGGACAGAGAAAATGCTGCAACAAATGTCAGATAAACAAGTTAAACAAACTGAGAACCACTAGTGAAATAAATCCAAAAAAAGGCCTTTAACAAAAATCTAAAACTCCTTCATGATACAATCCTGGAGAGATTAGGGTTACAAGGAAATACCTTAATATAATAAGGGCAGTTTATGGGAAGCCCACTGCCAACTTCAATTTAATTGGACAGAAACACAAGAAATTCCACAAGCAGTTCTAAAATCAGGAACAAGGTAAGTTTTTCCATTTTCTCCATACCTATTAAATATAAAACTTGGTATCTTAGTTAGGGCAATAATAAATATGAAGTAGATAAGAGGATACAAATTAAAAAGGCTGAAGTCAAAATATCTCTGTTTGTAGATGGTATGAAAGCATATATAAGTGACCCTAAAAATTATAAAGGGAAGCTCCTACAAATCATAAACACATTTCAAAAAGTACATAAATAGAAAATTGATTCTACAAAACTAGTACAGTAACCTTTCTGTATGGAATCAAGAAACAGATTGAGAAAGAAATCAGAGAAACAGCATTCTTCAGGATAGCCTAAATCATAAAATATTTTGGGAAAACTTGGACCACACAAGGAAAAGAATTGTATTATAAAACCTTAAGATGGCAAAGAAAGAAACTGAAAAAGACATCAGAAGGTAGAAAGATCTCACATACTCATGTATCCATAGGATTAGTATAGTAAAAGTGGCCATCCTACCAAAAGCAATGTGCACAATCAATGCAATCACCATCAAAACTGTAATACAGTTTTTCACAGATCTTGAAAAGACAATTTTCAGTTTTGTACAGAAGCATAAATAAAACAAGTTAATTAAAATCAAAGAATTGCTGGAGGTACCACCCCACCCCTCAAGTTCCAATTGTACTTTAGATAATAAAAACAGCATAGTATTAGCACTAAAAACAGAGAAGTTGATCAATGGATTCCAATTGAAGATCTAGACATAAACTTCACACCTGATTTTTGATAAAGAAACCAGAAATATGCACTGAAAAAAATATACCACATTTTCAACAAATAATGCAGGTTAATTTAAATGGCTGCATGTGGAATTATCCAAATAGATCCATGTGAGTCACCTTGTACAAAATTCAACTCCAAAGGGATTAGAAACTACAGTGTATGAACAGATACACTGAATGTGGCACAGGAAAATACTTTCTGAACAGAACAGCCTTTCTATTGTCAAAGAAATAAGTTGTTCTTCACAAACAGAGAGCAAAACCTTAATTTCTGAAAACCACACCTACACAACTCACTGATAACAGCAGTCAAGCATTCACCACTACTGGCTAGGTCATAGAAGGTTCTCTGGAGGCAACCAAGGAGAAACATAAACATCAACCCATCTATACACTCTTTGATCTATAAAACCCATCCATAAATCTTTTGACCTATAATGGTGTCCTGCACCCAAGATATGCTAGTGAAATGGTGGCACAAAACTTGTGGAGTAACCAACTAGAGTCTGATTTGATTAATGAACCACTTCATGAGATGAAACCCATACACAACACTACTTGGTTGGCCAAGAACTTGAGACTGGAAAGATCAGGACCCAGGAAAAACCAAATCCCACTGTTCTACAAAAGGAACACAACAATAAAATGACTCATTTGACATTAAATGATACTCATAGATCACTGTAGGCTGCAAATCCAGCAGTAGATGGCCAATAGAAAAATGTATAGCATCTTTGGAAGTTATTTGTCTCAGAATGTCATATTGTAGATTTTCATTGTTTGTTTGTTCTATTTTATTTTAATTTAAATTTTAATTTTATATATTTTTTACTTAAGCTTTTTGTTTTTTGTTTTATCTTTACCTTATATATTATATGTTATGGGCTCTGCATTTGTATTCTTATGGGATTTATGGATATATAAATGAGTGAGTCTTTGCTTCAGTATCTGTTTCTTTTGCTTTTTCTTGAGCTTTATTCCTTGTTTGTTTGTTTGTTTTGTCCTATTCTAATTTGATTGATTGTTTTATTTTAGTTTATTATATCCTAGATGCCTGTTTGGTTTTCTTTTTTTATAAAAAGAGATAGAAAAAGGTTGGATCCAGCTGGGAGGGGAGTATGGGAGGAAATGAAAGGTGAAGAGGATGAGGAATCCATAATCAAAATATGTGGTGTGAAAAAGATCTATTTCAATAAATAAGAAAGTGTGTGTGTGTGTGTGAGTGGGTGTGTATGTGTGCATGTGTATATACTGAAATCTAAATTTCAACACAACTATGCTCTGAAAGGTGTGAGAAGAGTTCCACACAGCTTCTGGGAGTTTGGGGCATGTCCTATATTCCTTGGCTTCTACATGTGTAATTCCAGTCTACCTCCCTCCTTATGTGAAAGTTTTGTGTTTTTTCCCAAGGACATCATTAATTGGATTTAAGGCTTATATTTACACATAGTGAACTCATTTGAAGTTGATTGCATCTGCTTAGTTACATTTAGTAAAGGCTTATTTCCAAATAAAAGTCATTCTTGGGCTCAGTCTAATGGTTGGCTGTGAATATCTGCATTTGTATTAGTCAGATGCTGGCAGAACCTCTCAAGGGACAGCCATACCAGGCTCCTGTCAGCAAGTGCTTCTTGGCATCAGCAATAGTGGCTGGGTTTGGTGTCTGCAGATGGAATGGATCTCTAGGTGGGGAAGTCTCTGGATGGCCTTTCCTTCAGTCTCTGCTCCATTTTTGTCCCCTCCCTTCCTGCTGTGATTATTTTGTTCTCCCTTTTATGTAGGATTAAGGTATCCACACTTTGGTCTTCCTTCTTCTTAAGCTTCAGACTTTGGACTGAGCTCTCAGACCCCAATAGAAGAGCTAGGGGAAGAACTGAAGGAGCTGAAAGGGATTGCAACTTCATAGGAAGAACAATATCAACTAACTGGACCATCCAGAGCTCCCAGGGAATGAACCACCAACAAAAGAATGTACATAGAGTGATCCATGGCTCCAGCTATATAAACAACAGAGAATGACCTTAACTAGCATCAATGGGAGTGGAGGTCCCTGGTCCTGTTGATGCTTAATGCCCCAGCATATAGGGGGATGCTAGAGCAGTGAGTAGGTAAGTGGGTAGAGGAGAACTCTCATAGAGGCCAAGGGGAGGGGGAAAGGGATGTGGAGGTTGTGGAGGAGAAACTGGGAAGGGGAATGCCATTTGAAATGTAAATGAATAAAATGATTAATTAAAAGAAACAAGTGAATTTTACAGATTCCATATAGCATGAATTCAGAAAACGCGTGAAGGATAGGAACATATTTCAATGTACTATATCAGTTCAAGTTGCAAGTCATTTAAAATACAAAAATTTTCTCATATATTACATACTACATATTTTCCTTGTAATTAAGTGTTCTGAGAAAGCATACTGCTCAAGGAAAAATCAAATTTCAGCATAACATCATTTATTTACAAAATTCTGTCAAGATTAAAGAGGAGGAGCCTGAAGTTTATAAAAGAAAAAAGAAAAAGAAAACCCAGCAACAACTACAAGAGCGTGAATTGTCCTGCTACTTGAACTCACAACCACATTCTTAAAGTAACATGAGCGTATAGTGAAACTTTCTTCCTGTGTTGCTCCATATATTTTTTGGGAGTTAAATCATTATTTGAGTTCTATCTGATAAATATTTATTGAATTGCTCAAAATATGTGAGAAGGTAAATAACAAGTACCCTGTCAAATGGCAGAGGAATAAAATTAAATACACTTCATGAGTTACTGCTAGTAGCAAGGTGGAATGCCTAAATATTTGCTGAGAGACCAAAGTGTGGACCACCAAGTCACACCACTAAAATAGAAAGAAACAACTAATTTGTAAGACTCCGGTTAGATTTCATGAAGTAGCTTTAGAAGATACAGAAGCTTTGAGTCTGTATATAAGAATAGAAATTGGAAGCCATTCTGGAAAATAGAAAATGATTTGACTTAATGTAGAAGGCATGTACCACTTTAATGATGAATGTGTTCCTTAAACTAATAGATCTCAAACATCACTCTCTATTAGTATCCTGCTGCATGCTTAATTCTCATAGTTCAAGTGTATTTGTTCAGTAGCTCAGGAATCTTATTTTGTTTGTTTGTTGTTAGGTTTTATAAAAGTTCTACCATGTATGAAAAAGCAATGCATACACTCAAATGTACAATGATTCAAATATCGCTTACATTTATGTGTTGCTCATATAACAAACATAGTTGATGTGTTGGACTGAGATTGGAGTAGAAGTATGTGGGTGAAGCAAATCAACCTTGTAATCACATACCACATGTACTCTTTAGGTCTATGTATAATCTGAGAATTGTGTATCTAAGAGGATTTTACATAATATAAGCTTTTGTCGTCTTGATTCTAAAAATATCAAAAAGTATTTCTTGTTAATTATTTCCGTATCTAAGAGGATTTTACATAATATAAGCTTTTTGTAGTCTTGATTCTAAAAATATCAAAAAGTCTTTCTTGTTAATTATTTCCCATGAAACAGTTAAAACGTTAAAGAATAATTCCCTTGTCCAGACTAATTTGTACATACTTCATTACTGACTGATAGATTCCAATTAGTAAAGTAAAATGAAGATGGAATACCCCATAGTCTAAAAGATGGCCAAATCTGCACCAACTGCAACTTATTTTAGGTTACTCATACAAACAAATCAGGAGCACATGAGGTAAATTGCACTAACCTAAAGCAACTGGCTCACTTTTCATGTAAATTGCATCGAAAATGATTTCTAAAAATAATACTTTGAATGACTAAAAATAAGTGTGAGTCAAACTTCAGGAAATGTTGATTTAGATTGCTGCCTGTTGTGTCTCTGCATTTCAAATAATGAAAGGGAAAAAAAAGATTTCACAAACTAGACAAAACAGCAATGTGAACGTTTTGAGAGATGTTATATGACATGGCGGAAAATGCCATTTAACTGGAAAAATTCTTGTCCTCTATACCTGAGGAGAAGTGGTTCAGAACAATTTTAACATATGCTTATGCTATCTTTGCCTAGAATTTTGACAAGGGAATTGTTTTCTGACAAGGTCAGCATAGGTTGATCCTGTATGGAGTCCCATAGAGTAGTTTTAGGAGTGAGGTGGGATAGAATCAATCTTGCCTTATCATTCTCATGGTTAGGATTAATCTTGTTATTGGAGTTGTCTAAAAATCTCCTGAATCTCAGATTCAGACAAGGGCTTGAAGGGCTGAGAAGATACTCAACATCCTAACCCATCATGAGGTCATTGGTTTCAGTTAAAGTACATTCTTACAAAATGCTACACCACACCAAATATTGGGTAAGTCTGCTCACACTTGTGAGATATTCTCAAAATACAGGTTTAAAAACTTGAAAAATAGCTCTGAAGTAGGCAACCACTATTAAGATTTAATATCTCTGTGGTTTTTTGGTTGTTGTTGTTATTTGTTTGTTTTTTTAAATGACTTAGGAGGCTGACCTCATTGGCAGGATCAAGTACTGGTCAATGGACTTCCATTTAAAGTAATGCTATCAGAAATATAGAATCCAAAATCAAAATCAGAGGTTAGTAAGCCTGTATCGGGGATTTCCTTCATCTTCACTTTCATGAAACTCAAGCCAAATGATAACGAAAGTCCAGAAATGAAGTTCAAAGAAAAAGGAAAAAAAAAGCCAGAAAGTAAAAATTTACTCATTTGAGTTTCATTTTGACTTATGTCTTAATCACAGTTTTAAAGACTTGAAAAGACAGTGTCATGGGTGAGAGAGAGAGATGCTCTCCCCCTCCCTTGTGCTATGCCAGCTGTGACAGGTGGAAGAATTGGACACACATCATGAGATCCGGAGTGCTGGCACTGCCCCCCATCAGCTGAAGTACTTAGGACATTAAGCCCCTGCACCTTGCCTGGGCAGCACAGTAGAGCTGACTGCTGGCATGGGTGAAGGTTAGTTAGTCCCAATGGCATGAGAGAAAAAGAGCTGGCTCTGCTCCTTGCTGGCTGTGGAACTGGGTAAGCTAGCTGGAGCAGTGCTGTAGAGCTTGGCTTAATGGTGTGGGTGCAGAAGAGCTGGTGAACTGCTAGCTCAGCCACCACCCAGGCACTGATCCAGGGCTTTAAGTTGGCTCACCAAACATCTACCCATCTATGAACTGCTGGGGCACATTAAGGGGGTGGTCTTATAGATCCAAAGTGCAGGGTTTTCTTCACAACAGAGGGCAACAACAGGACATTCAAAGTGATTTCTGGTTAGAATCCAGTATAGATAGTATGGCAGAAGCCAGAGGCCTTGAACCAGACAGACTACTCATTGCAATGAGCATTTGCAAGTAAAGAAGTGTAGGCAAAAAGTGTATATTGTGGAATGAAAGGTGACACACTACAGCTTCCACACTGGGATTTCTTTTTTATTTTGTGGGGAAGTTTGCAAGAGCAGGGGTTGGGTATGAAGGTATAGGGGGATAGATGAGTGGGATTTGAGTATGTGGTACGGAATTCACAAAGAATCAATAAAAAGTGAAATTAAAAAAAAAATCTTGAAAAGAGATCCTTCTAATGGACAGGCTTATGGGCCTTAATTAGTCATAATGCTATCAAAATGCCACTGTGGAAAAGCAGTGTTGGTTGCCATGGGGAATGTTAGACCTGTATTAGTTGAAATCAAATGTGAGCGGCATTATACTCCAAATAGCTATGCTCCAGCTTCCTGTCCCCAACATCATAAGCAACCCAAAGACCCTGTAACTCACAATTTCAAGTGTTTCAACAAATAAAAACAAAAGCTGAAAAACAGAGGATAGTAAACTAAATTATGATGCTTCCCTGTAGTGTATATTAGCTTATAAAGAAGTTTTTATTAACATTGAAGAAATGCTATGGATTTCTAATAAAATGTGGAGGAAAAACATAATAACAGTTGCATCACTTTTCTCAGGCTGCCAGAGAGAATATTGCAGATGTGGTGTTCACAATTGTGGAGGTTAGATATTTAGAGCAAGTTTATTAGCAAATCTAATTTATGCTCAGTCCACTCTCTAACTAATGGACATTGCTTCCTAGTAGCTCTGCCTCATGTGGACTTTCTTCTTTCTTGAAAGTTGACAGTCATGTTAAATTGGGGCCCTGGCTTAACAGTCTGTTCTGACTTTCTTTTTGTCTCTGTAGTAAAATTCTGACTAGATACAGCTTTGGGAGGAAAGGGTTTATTTGGCTGATAGTACACAATTAATAGAGACCAGGGTAGGAATTCAAGCAGGAACCTGGAGACAGACATTAAAACAGAGACTGGAGAGGAAAGGGCTTACTGGTTTGCTCTCATGGCTTGCTTAGCTATCCTACTTATGTGATATGGTCCCTACTGTAGCAGTTAGCAAGCAAGATCATGTCCCACAAATCTGTCCATACATCTGTGTAATGGATGCATTTCAAATTTCAGTTAAGATTTCTGGTTCCCTAGGCTAGCATTTGTCATCCATCGAACTGAGTGCAGGGTCCCCAGTGAAGGAATTAGAGAAAAGACCAATGGAGCTGAGGGGTTTGTAGCCCCTTAGGATGAACAACATGAACTAACTAGTACCCTCGGAGCTCCCAGGGTCTCAACCACCAACCAAGGACTGCACATAGAGGGGTCTGATTGTTCAAGCAGCATGTGTATGGTAGAGGATTGCAAAATCGATCATCAATAGGAGGAGAGGACCTCGGCCCTGTGAAGGTTCTGTGCCCCAGTGTAGGGGAATGCCAGGGCCAGAAAGTGGGAGAGGGCAGGGTGGCAGGCATGGGGAGGGGGGAGGCAACAGGGGTTTGTTTTTGTTTGTTTTTTTTTTGTTTTTTGGAGGGGAAACTGGGAATGGAGAAATTCGCATATAAATAAAGAAAAAAAATCAAATTTGTAATAACTAAGCAGGAATCATTTTAATTTAGCCGTATCTTGAAAAAGAAAATGTATCAGCCGGCAGTGGTGGAGCACACCTTTAATCCCAGCACTTGGGATGCAGAGGCAGGCGGATTTCTGAGTTTGAGGCCAGTCTGGTCTACAGAGTGAGTTCCAGGATAGCCAGGGCTATACAGAGAAACCCTGTCTTGCCCCCCCCCCAAAAAAAGAAAGAAAATGTATCACCAAATACATTCTGACAGTCTTTGTTGGGATATCCAAATATGAATGTGACATAGTTTATTTCCTGCGATAATAATTTTATATACTGCCATAGAAACAAAGATGTTTCTATGTGTTTCTATGGCAGTATATAAAGGGATATCATAAGAGTTAACAAATAAATTATAAAATTAAATAAGAGTTTATTTTCTTTTATTTTTTATTTTTTATTTTTTTATTAGATGGTTTCTTATTTACAATATCTCCTATCCCAGGTTCCCCTCCAAAAGTAAATAAATAAAATAAGAAAAAAATGTATAGCAGAGGATGGCGAAGCCGGTCATCAGTGGGAGGAGAGGACCTTGGCCCTGTGAAGGTTCTATGCCCCAGTGTAGGGGAATGCCAGGGCCAGTAAGCAGGAGGGGGTGGGATGGTAAATAAGAGTTTTTAACATAGGAATTCATGAATAAATTTTTAGACTTGAAATCTCAAGAAATGTTGAGAAAATATAATGCAAATAAGAGGAAATATTTATTAAACTATGTCAGTTATCTTTTTATTTTGTGGTTTTACTGTAATCTATTTCATCATAAATTTTCTATCATAACACAAATTATCAGCACAAACAGAACTATTCTACTATTTAATAAAAGATTGTTTGCCTTGTAATTTGCAAGAATTCAGATACCTATAAATAAATTTCAAAGGGGAAGGAATATATATCTTAATCATATTTGAAATTTAATCTCTGCCATATTGCCTTCAAGAGAACACATGTTCAGTAACTTGTGTCTAAAGACAGAACACCAAGCTATCTCTCAGTCTTCCTATGTATGAAGACAAGAGAAAAAAGAAACCACTCAGTTTGAGCCTGTATAAGTCTGTTCAACCTGAAGGAATGGCAAAACATAACTTTCTTAGTATCTGTTTCAGGTCCAAGAAGACATTCATTCTCTGGAATGTCTGTGATAGAGTCAAGAGAAGATAAGATTCTTAGGTCTACAGTCAATCAAGAGAAAAATGAAAAAAGGAAAAAGAGAGGAAAAAACAAGAGTTTCTTGCCATAAAAAAAATGAGCCTTTTTAAAAAATATTTTTCTTTCTTATTATTGATGTGGAAGGGTGGAAAGAAAAAAGAGAAACGAGAATCGTTAGAAATAAGAGAGAAGATATAGCAGGGTGGAAATTTACGGGAAGATAACAGGAAAAAACCCATGCATTCCAACATAAAACCTCATTTTCTGTAACCTCCAACATTTTGTAAGTGTATTTAATGTTATTCTTTGTCTACTAGACTTAGTAGTAAGAATTCTTTAAGAAAAAGAAGGAATGAGGGAGGTGAAAAATTGTTCCCCTTCTGTCTCCACTCTATATGTATTGTAGGTGTGCTCTAAACAATGTTCATGCATGTGTACATCATCCATACTTTTTAAAAAGGGAGGGACTAAAATCTACTCCATAGCATGTTACAGCACAATATGTTAAAATGAACTCCTCATGCTCTTGACCTAGACCCTTGACACATCATTCTTACGTAACAGTGAGTCTGTACCTCTGTAGAATACTTGCTATTCCCTCTCTTCTCTGCCCTGACAAGCATTGTTCCTGGTTCTGTTCTTGTATGATTGACTCTTACTTTATATTCCATAAGTGACATTATGTGTCCTCAGTTTTCTATCTGTGCTTTTTTTATTTTCTTTATTGCTTCCACATTGTTATAAATGGGGATAACATAGTTTTCAAAAGTTGGATAGTTAATACCATCTCATAATTATATATTATGCATATTATGTCTAATTTATAATATTTCATATAATTAAATAATTTATTTATTTAATGCACTATCATGGACTCAAATATCATTTAGCCTTACAAAAGCAAGGGATACTGACATTTAAACAAGTACACACACATCCATAGATATTTGAAAATATATCCACTGGCAATTATAAATAATTCTGCAAAGACTGTCAGAGCAGAGATATATCTTCAGGGTACTGAATTTTTTTTATTTCAGTTTCATTAAAAAAATAAAAACACAAAAGGATAGAAAGAAGGGCAAATAATGAGAAGTTTGGGAATTTCAAGAATTAATGTTGTTAAACTTTCCTGACTATCAAAAACAATATGGTGTATTAAACATAATCTTTAACAAAATTGCAAAGACATTTCTTACAAAAAGTAGGAAAAGTGATAGGAAAGCTCCTCAAAAGTTTCTTGAATAGCAAAATAATCTTGAGAAGGACAAACAAAGTCAGAGGCATTGTACTTCCCATTTCAAACTGCATTAAACTGTTGTAGTTATCAAAACAGTTTGACCAAAATTGAATACACAGACTAATGAAGCATTCTCCACAGACTAGAAATACACCCGATCACATGTACTCAACTAATTTTTCGTAAGACCACTGAGAAAACAATAGGAAAAAAAAAGTTTGCCTTAAAATGATTTTCAGAGAATTGGAAATCCACATGTAAATGATTGGACAAGATACTGCTTGCGCTCTCTCTCCCTCTCTCTCTCTCTCTCTCTCTCTCTCTCTCTCTCTCTCTCTCTCTCTCTCTCTCTCTCTGTATATATATATATATACACAAACCAGCTAATAACATAAATGTAAGACAGACTGACAAAACAGAAAACACCTAATACAAAGCCCAGGAACTGCTGTTTGAACTTGTCCTTGGCAGTGACTTGTGGGTATTACAGGAAAAGCCCAGAAAACTAAAAGAAAACCCATGAACTATAGCTACATTATAATTAAATTTTCTCTTTTCCTTTTCAATACAAGCTTGCTATGCCATTGAAGTTAGCTTTTAGTTCTTGATCTTCCTGCCCCTGACTTCTGAGTACTGGGATTATAGCCATGTGCCATTAAGCAAAATAACATAATAATAAAAAGCTAAACAGCCAGTGGGCAGGGAGAAAATGTTGGAAAGGATATCTGATATGTTAATTCAAATAAATCAAGGAGAAAAAAATAAATTGATTAAAATGGGAAAATTACACTTCTCATGTGACTGTTGGCCTCAGAGATGAGATGCAAGGTTATGTAACTTTGCAAATGCATTTCCTCAGCTATCACTTTTATACTTACTTTGTGGAATCAGTCTCTTGGAAAAGAATCACAGTCAGAGAATAGTTCTGATAAAAATTTAGTCACCTTCACTTGTCCTAGCTACCACGTAGGTAACTATAACCTTTTTTTTTTTGATATTTTCTTTATTTACATTTCAAATGTTATCCCCTTTCCCTTTCCCAGGTTGCCCCTAGAAACCCAAAATCCCACCCCTCTCCCCCTGCTTCTAGGAAGATGTTCCCCCACCAACCCATCCACTTCTACCTCCTTGCCCTACAATTCCCCTTCACTGGGGTATCTAGCCTTCACAGGACCATGGGCCACTCCTCCCATTGATGTCCAACAAGGCCATCCTCTGCTACATATGCACCTAGGGCAATGGGTCACTCTATGTGTACTAGTTGGTTTGTCTCTGCAACTCCTTAGATGGATATTTTGTTCCCCCTTCTAAGAAGGATCGAATTATACACACTTTGATCTTCCTTCTTCTTGAGTTTCTTGTGGTTTGTGGATTGTATTTTAGGTATTCTAACTTCTGGGCTAATATCCACTTATCAGAGAGTACATGCCATGTGTGTTCTTTTGTGATTGGGTTACCTCACTCAGGATGATATTCTCCAGACCTATTCATTTGCCTAAAAAGTTCATAAATTCATTGTTTTTAATAACTGAGTAGTACTCCATTGTGTAAATGTAACACATTTTCTGCATGCATTCCTCTAAGGTCATCTGGGTTCTTTCCAATTTCGGGGTATTATAAATAAGGCTGCTATGAACATAGTGGAGCATGTGTCCTTGTTTTATGTTGGAGCATCTTTTGAGTATATGCTTAGGAGTGGTATAGTTGGGTCCTGAGATAGTACTATGTCCAATTTTTTGAGGAACTACCAAACTGATTTCAAGAGTGGTTATACCAGTTTACAATCTCACCAACAATGCAGGAATGTTCCTCTTTCTCCACATCTTCACCAGCATCTGCTGTCACCTGAGTTTTTGATCTTATCCATTCTGACTGGTGTGAGGTGGAATCTCAGGGTTATTTTGATTTGTATTTCCTTGATGACTAAGGATGTTCAACATTTCTTTAAGTGCTTCTTAACCATTTAATATTCCTCAGTTTAGAATTCTTTGGTTAGCTCTGTACCCCATTTTTAAATAGAGTTATTTTGTTCTCTGGAGTGTAACTTCTTGAGTTTTTTGTATATACTGGTTATTGGCCCTCTATTGAATGTAGGATTAGAAAAGATCTTCTCCCAATCTGGTGGTTGGTGTTTTGTCCTATTGACGGTGTCCTTTACCTTATAGAAGCTTTACAATTTTATCAGCCCTTCAAAGAAGACCTAATAACAATAATGTTAAAACTATTCCACAAAATAGAAACAGAAAATTGTTTCTACACTATAAAATTTGTTCTATGAATCCACAATTACACTTATACCTAAACCAAATAAAGACCCAACAAACAAGGGAACTTCAGACTAATTTTGCTTATAGATATCAATGCAAAAATACTCAATAAAATTCTCACAAACCGAATCCAAGAACACATCAAAATGAACATCCATCATGATCAAGTAGGCTTCATCACAGGGATGCAGCGATGGTTCAATATACAGAAATCCATCATTGTAATCCACTATATACACAAACTTAAAGAAAAAAAAAACACATGATCATATCTTTAGATGCTGAGAGAGCATTGGACAAAATCCAATACCCCTTCATGATTAAAGTCTTGGAAAGATCAGGAATTCAAGGCCCATACCAAAACATAGTAAAAGCAATATACAGCAAACCAGTAGCCAGCATCAAACTAAATGGAGAGAAACTTGAAGAAATCCCACTAAAATCAGAGACTAGACAAGGCTGCCCACTCTTTCCCTACCTATTTAATACAGTATTAGAAGTCCTATTTAGAGCAATTAGACAACATAAGGAGGTCAAAGGGATACAAAGTGGAAAGAAAAAGTCAAAGTATAACTATTTGCAGATGATATGATAGTATAATTAAGTGATCCCATAAATTCCACCAGAGAACTTCTTCAGCAGATAAACAACTTCAGCAAAGTGGCTGAATATAAAATTAACTCAAAGAAATCAGTAGCCTTCCTCTACCCAAAGGATAAACAGACTAAGAAATTAGGGAAGTGATACCCTTCACAATAGTCACAAATAATACAAAATACTTTGCTGTGACTCTAACCAAGCAAGTGAAAGATCTGTATGACAAGAATCTCAAATCTCTGAATAATCTATGTTCTCAGATGGAAAGATCTCCCATGCTCATGGATTGGCAGGATTAATATAGTAAAAATGGCCAACTTGCTGAAAGCAATCTACAGATTCAGTGTAATCCTCATCAAAATTTCAACTCAGTTCTTCCTAGAGTTAAAAAGAGCAATTTGCAAATTGGAATAACAAAAATCCCAGAATAGTGAAAATTATTCTCAACAATAAAAGAACATCTGGGGGGATTACCATTCTTGACCTCAAGCTGTATCACAGAGAAATAGTGATTAAAAACTACAAAGTGTGAGGTATCGGTGCAGAGACAGGCAGGTAGATCAATGGAATAGAATTGAAGACCCAGAAATGAACCCAGACAACTATGATCTCTTGATCTTTGACAAAGGAGCTAAAACGACCCAGTGGTAAAAAGATTATAACTTCTTCTTCTTTTTTTGTTTTGTTTTGTTTTGTTTTGTTTTGTTTTGTTTTTTCAAGACAAGGTTTCTCTGTGTAGTCCTGGCTGACCTGGAATTCACTCTGTAGACCAAGCTGGCCTCAAACTCAGAAATCCACCTGCCTCTGCCTCCCAAGTGCTGGGATTTAAGGCGTGCGCCACCACCTCCCGGCAAAACTGTAACTTCTAAAGGGAAGGTCTATTTAAATCTTACACTTCTTAAACTTTTCTAGTTAGTCCTACTTTTTACCCTCGTGCTTTACTTATGCTGAGACACATTTGCCTTCCCCACCCTCCTCCCAGCCTTCCCATGCCCTCAACCTCCTCCCCCTACCCAGAAGCTATCACTCCGCCTGACCTACCCTTCACATACCCATATAGCCTTATTTTATAAGAATCTATAAATGGGGGGGGGGTGGCACACGCCTTTAATCCCAGCACTTGGGAGGCAGAGACAGGCAGATTTCTGAGTTAGAGGCCAGCCTGGTCTACAAAGTAAGATCCAGGACAGCCAGGGCTATACAGAAAAACCCTGTCACAAAAACAAAACAAAACAAAACAAAACAAACAAAGAATCTATTAAAGTCAAATATTCATGTGCCCTTTCTTTAAATTGTTCTTTTTTGAAGAGGTATATAAACAGATGGATTTCATAGTAGCTTTTCCACACATGTTTTTTAGCTCTCCCTCCTTCAACAGCCCCCATTTGTCTTGTTTTCTGGTCTACTAGTACCTTCCTGTCTGCTTGAGTCTCACATGTATGTTATTGCTCATTTTTACCCTTCTCCCTTAATGGCCCTTTTCTATTGCTCTCCCTAGTTTCATGAAATTAACACACCCATTTTCACATAAACAAAACACATATGTAAAATTGAGAATTCATAGTAAAGAGAACATACTCTTCTCATTTTCAGTCTGAGTTACGATGACTTTCACTCACCTTTCTAGCAAGTGGCATAGTTTCTATTGTCTTTTGCATGAATAACATAGCATTGTGTACGTGTATTCCATTTGCTTTCATTTGTTCATCTGATATAGACATCTAGATGTAGTACATTTCCTCCCTGTTGTAAATAAAGAAGTAGGTATGGATGTGAAACTCTCTCTGTAATAAAATGCAGAAAGCTTGCCTATCTCCACTCAGCAGTGGTATATCTGTGCAGTTCAATACTTCTTTTTGAGGAAGTTTCTCTCTGATTTCCATAGTGGCTACACTAATTTTCACTTAAGTGTAATCTCCTTGAGCATTATATTGGTTTTGAATAAGGAATTAAACAAATATATTTGCTTAATTGGGATCGACATTCCTATATCCATATTGTTTTGAAATAACTTCCTAAATCCAAGTAGTGTCTTCCTGTAATGGCATGGATTTGACACAATCCACTGACCTACTGATGCATTCTTAACCCTCTATGGTCAACACCCCTAAAGAAAACAGACTCACCCTGTCTAGCAGCCACCAGCCCTCAGTTAAAGTTCAGTAAAGGATTGAGATGTACATGTTCCTCCTTAATCCTGGAATCTTGACAGACTTATTCTGGAGCATGTATTTTTCCAACAACCACAGTTGATACAAGTTCATGATCCAACTATTCAACTCCTGAGCCTAAACCCAGGAGACTTTGTTTCCTACTGCAAAGCAGCATGAATATCTGTGTTTATCTCTGCTATCTTCACTGTAGCAATGGAAACTGCCTCCATGTCTGAGTTGATGAATAGACAATGAAAATGTGATGCCTATGCACAATGAAATTTTATTTAACAGCAATGAAAAATGAAATTGTGAAATTACAAGGAAATGGAAACATCCTGAGTGAGGTGATTCAACTAACTAACTTTTTTCTTCCATCAATTTTAGTATGCCACCTCTGAGGCTAGACCACCTCCTTTCTTAAGCTGCATGAGAATTGTATTCTAGGCCCAGGACCATATGCTTCTCTGAAGTTTCACCCCAGAGTACCTTCAAGCACAAGAATATTTTTAAATCTCTCTGATTAGTTCAGTTTCTTGTGAGTGAATGAAAATAGATTGTAGAGTAACTTCAAACACTCAAGTGTTTCCTCTAGTTCTTTCCCAGCAGAAGCTGAGGAGTTAAAGTGCTTCTTAAACTGATGAAAGTGCATCATCAGAACAATGAGTCAGCTCTGATTCAGGCTTAGTTCCTTCCAGCACAAAGAGCTCTCCAGTCTGTTTTAGGCATTTGTGCATTATGCTGCACTAAGCATGTGCTTAGTAAAATTCCATTCAGCTCAAATAACATCTATAAGAAGGACCCATCTCACATTAGACTGGATTTATAAAAGTGCTACCACTCACTGATAAATCTTTATCAGGGAGATATTTTACAAAAAGAGTGACATGAAAAGAGATTTTCCAACTGAAAATTGGGTGCAAGTTGAGAGGCTTTTCTCTTGCTGCATCCTAAGAGGTCTCAGAACTCCAGCTCTGTGGAGCATTGTTTGAAAAGTATTGGCACATTGCGTTTTGCTCTGCATTGAACTCCAAGTTGCACATGACAATGCAGCAAGTAAATACCTTAGTGAAAGCTCACATGATGCCTCAGATCATGATCCCACCACTCATGTTGTTGGTTCCTGGCAATAACTGTTTCTAGGAATTTTAGAAGGCAAATAAGCTCAATGCTGCTAAGTTGAATGGCATACACCTGCCACATCTGGCAGGTTGAAGTTTTTACCAGTGTGTCATTAGAAACCTTATATGTCCATTTTTATATCCTGGCATCATCACTTTATGATCTAGACTTAAAGACAGTTATTGATACTTTCTGTCCCTCCCTCTTGAATGAAATTCCAAATATCTTGAGCTATAGAAACATATACACACACTCCTAACACTGCCCCAAAATGTTTTCATAATCTTGTAATGTAAAACTTCAGAAAATTTTCATCCTCTTGTTACAAATAGACTAAGTCAGAGGTAAAGGATAACTTTGTGATTAGGATATTGCTACATGTGTGTTCTATAAGAACTGTTTTCTATTCCCATCCAATTATTCACTAAATGTACAAAATGCAACCCATTTAAGACCTAAATTAGACATCATGTATTTTGTAAAGTTTTCTTTAACACAAATATCAAGGCATTCTATTTCCATTAACTGGGTTACTTGGCATTTATTCTCCCTATCAAACCACAGAGTACTGAAGGCAAGATTCATATTTTATTCATTTATGCCCCAAAACCTTATCACATAATATGTCAGCAAAAATAGATTACCAATCACAGTAGTAGTAAATAAAATACTTCCTCAGGTTATCTTATAGGTAGGAATCTCAGGATATTTGATGATCAAATATTACCTGATCTTGTCAAAGACACATAGGATGCATGCTTTTTCAATCCTCCTCAATAGCCATCTCCCATCTATCAGAGTGCTGCCCATTCTATCTTTGAATGAAAACTGTTTATTGAAAACCTAAGAATATATAAGGTACATATCTCTAGAATTTGGTTTGGATATCTTGTTTAACCAAATTTTATTGAGTACATTTGAGGCTCAAAATATGAAAAACGTTACTTTTAATTTTTTTCAAGGATACATATTTTCCAAACTTAATGTATACACTACAGGCAATAAAGTTCCATTTAGATAACTTACCGTGAAACTTCTATGTTCAGTCCTAGAATCTAGAGTTGAAATCAATTTTATTAAGCACTACTAAACTAACATTATCATTTACTGTGATGTAAGAAGAAAATATTACATAGTTTAAATATAGACTATGGAATTTAAGTGCCTATATTTTGAACCCATAATTTCTGCTTACTGACTTAGTAACACTAGTTATATTGTTTAACCATTTGATGCCAAATTCTCCTCATATATCTTATGTGAATTAATAATAATACCTAGGGCTGGGCAATGGTGGCACACGCCTGTAATCCCAGCACTTAGGAGGCAGAGGCAGGTGGATTTCTGAGGTCGAGGCCAGCCTAGTCTACAGAGTGAGTTCTAGGTCAGCCAGGGCTATACAGAGAAACTCTGTCTCAAAAAACCAATAATAATAATAATAATAATAATAATAATAATAATAATAATAATAACAATAATACCTAGGAACCAGACACTTCTAAGGTTTGTGAAAAATGCTTATAATACATTATATGTGCTTAATATGTTAGAAAATTACAGAGGAAAGGATTTCCACAAACCTCTGTCCTCATATGTCTTTGTAAAAATTCTTTCATTCAGTTAGAATTCATTGAACAAGTTCTCTGTGCCAGATGTGCACTAATAAGATGGTTATGAATAAGACAGCCTATGCCATATCATTCTGTAAATGTTTGAGGTTTTTCTATGCTTTCCGTTGTACTCAGATAATGACATGAAGACCTATTATATGTCTTAGTAAACTTCAAGCATTATAGGTAGTCAGGATTTTGAGCTATTCTATATTGCCTCATGGCCACTCCCTCCTGGCATTTCCTCCTGGAAACTCTCTCCTCGGGGGCATGGAAGTTCTTCCTTATCACCTCATTATTGACAATTACAAAATGATGCAGAACAGTGTTTTACAAAATACTTTGTCAGGTAATCCTTCATAAAAATAACAATACCAATTCCAGATTGCATCTCACCCATATCTCTGGGTACATAAATCATTTTATAGATACACAATGCACAAAATATTCCCCAACAATGTTCTAATTCTAAAAGAATTATATCAAATAGCTCATATTCTTTTTGAGGTAGATGTTGGACCAGGTGTTGGAAGAAAAATAAAATGGCTAGATAGGAATGCTAAGGTCAATCTTCAGAGAATATTTTAGAAATTAGAATGCAGATAATCCTTTTTGGGTAGAAAAGATGAATCAAAGATGATGCCTAGGTTAGTTGGCTTGAGCAATGGGCAGATGGTGATACTTTTATAAAATGGAAGCTAAAGAGTAACCACTATAAAAATAAAAGAAATATAATGATTTTGTATATGCTAGTAAACTAATATATAGTTAGATATTGATGTTTAATGTAAGATTGGATATCTTCACCAGACTCACCTAGAAAAAAGTTCGAACTATAACTGGACATGGAGCAAATATTGCGTAGCTAAAGAATATCAACAAAGTTTAGTGTCTGGAAAAGGAGACAAAAATTCATGCACACTTCAACAAAACCCTGGAGAGGTGAAAATGCAGTCAGGATAGCTCAGTGTCCACATACATGTGAAGCACAAGCAGTAATAAATTGACCGTGCACATCAAATGACTCTGAAATAATAAAACCAAGAGTTCATTGAGGCGAAGGTTAGACTCAAGTGTTGTGAACAAATGTCTAACTTGTGTGGGCCAAAAAAAAAATATGATCAGAAAATAGTACTCTGATTGGACATACCTATAGATGAATTTTACTAGTTAATTGTAATAGAAAAGAGATAAACATATTATGGACTAAAACGTAGCTGCAATAGTGACTGATAAGGCAGTATTCTCTCCCTTGTCCAGAAAAGGCATTTGATAATATACAGTAAGCATTATTTACACATAATCACCCTGCTTCTATGATGGACAACCCAAAGCATAGGTCTTTTAAAGTATGAAATTTTCAAACTGAGTTTTAAGTTTCTACAGTTGTGATGGAAGGAAAATAGTATAAGCCCCATTTTTGATGACTGGTAGTACAGAAATGTTTTTAGGCATCATTTTAAAAACAAGTAATTTTATTGCTATACTTCTGAACAACAAGTACTATCTGTTGAACACTGCCATTAGTATGACTGTGGCAATTTATTTTTGTCAGTAGATAAAGAAAAGAAAATTTCATTCATTCTGAAGTTTTATAGAATCAGTTGTGTTAATTCTTGAAAAGCCACAGAATGTGTGCTTTTTTTAGGGGATGGTATTGAAAATTAAATTGAGACTGCTGTTATTGTGTGTCAAAATTGGCTCTTGCATAACAATGCAATGAACTATGTATCATTAATATTAAGTGGATGTGTTTTTAATGATCTTAAAATAAAACTAAAATCTTGAAAGAAGAGTGATGATGTCAAAATATAATAGTTTCAAACTTGGAAAATATATCTATCAGTCAACAAAAATGCAATACTCATTGGCTGACAAATGGTTAGTTTTCACAGTGGAATTTTTATAAGAGCAGAGGAGGAGTAATCTTGGTAGAAAGTTGTGTTATTATTAGTCCTCATTTTAATCAGGCGCATATGTTAGGGGGTTAGATCTCCCTGTATTAGGAAAAAGATGGGACCATTTAAAGAACCAATAAAAAGGCATCTATATGAGATTGGAATAAGCTTCTTCTAGAATCCCATAGCCCTTATACCAAGCAAGCAGAGCACTTGCATTTAGTCACAAAGCTTTTGACAAATCTTGTGGAACATCAAGGAAATTCTTTACCCAGAGGAGAATTACATATTAAACTTAAGTTTGTAGCCAACAAAGTAAATTATACCTAAAAATGGAGATGTATGTAGATGAAGACTTGATTAAGAAGTTAAATATGCAACTACTATTTAATCATTTCCAGCCACAGTTCATGAGAATAGAATAAAAGCTATTCCAAATTCTACCTGAGAGTGTGACCATGAGGAGAGTTATAAACACAACATTCTTGGGTTGGTTTGATACAAACAGTAAGAGTGACCCTGACTTAACACCTACCTTCAATAACAGTTGTTTATTGCTCCATTCTTTTTTTTTTATTAGATATTTTCTTTATTTACATGTAAATTTTTCCATTCCCAGTTTCCCCTCCAAAAAACAAAGAAACAAACAAAAACAACAAAAACAAACACCTGTTGCCTCCCACTTCCCCATGCCTGCCACCCAGCCCTCTCCCACTTTCTGGCCCTCGCATTCCCCTACACTGGGGCACAGAACCTTCATAGGGCCGAGGTCCTCTCCTCCTATTGATGATCGAATTTGCAATCCTCTACTATACACATGCTGCCAGAACAATCAGACACCTCCATGTGCAGTCCTTGGTTGGTGGTTGAGACCCTGGGAGCTCTGAGGGTACTAGTTAGTTCATATTGTTGTTCATCCTAAGGGACTGCAACCCCCTCAGCTCCATTGGTCCTTTCTCTAACTCCTTCACTGAGGACCCTGTACTCAGCTCAACACCTACCATAGCACTCATGAATTCTGCCCAATAAACCTTCTCCTTTGATCCTGAGTCCTATTCCTGGGTCTATCAGAGAAGCCGATAGTCTACTAGATTTCAGCATTTAAACCTGCCTTAATCTGCAGCCCTAGGACTGTTGAGATATGTAGGCCATGAACTATCTCAAACTTCTAAGATCTCTTTGTTACAGCTAAGCCAAATATTTGTATCTGGATTAGGGGTCCAATGATTCTCTTTTGATTTAATATTAGAGGCCAATATGGATGGACAGAACTGTCATATTTGGATGAAAGTAAGGCTATGAGATAGAATGACAATTGAACCCAAATAAAGTAAACCCTTGGTCAGAAGCAGATATTAGGAGTGGCTTCTGAGCCAAGAAACCACCCTTAGCCTTCCTTGTGTCTGTGCCCATGGCATTCCTATGACAGAGATGCCTCAGACCCTAAGAATCTTAAATACCTCTTTGAAACCAGCCTAGTTTTCTGGAGTTCTTATTCTCAGGTTTATAAGCAATTCTGGTGTTACTGTTAAGTTCTTCTTATTTTCTGTATCTTCAGTTAGTATCTGTGCTTGAAGAAATTGTATATAATCTGAAAATGAGTGATCAAAACACCTGCCTGATGCTGGGCCAAACAAATAGATTTCAGTGACTTCAAGATGAACTATCCTCTATCTATCCTTCCTGGAGTCTAAAGTTACAGTAAAAAGATGTAAATCCAGCTGTCTTAACAATTCTGGACAGCATGAATGCCAGAATACCAGCATAAGAATGAGTCTTGGGGATCTTGGAATTCTAAGAAGGCATTTCAGATTTGAAGACAAAACCTGTTCTCTTCAACATTTCAAAGGCTCCTTTTAGATGAATCAAATTCCAGCATGTATGTGTTTCTTGAGCACTCAGTTTTCTTTCAGACATCTTAGCAAATCAAGGAATCCTCAGTTTCCCAGAAGTCAGCTCAAACACAGTATCCAATTGTATGCATGTCATGGAAAGTATTTAATTAAGCTTTGCATTATGGGGAAGTAGCAGTGAGACAATGTCTCGGGACCATCTGGAAATCTGGGCTCTACTGCACTACAATACAGCATTTCTATATCATTTTATATTTGTTCTCTCTGTGTACTTGTGAACATTTCCAACATCATGAGTCTCAAAATACCCTAATATTGGAATACTCATTTAAAACAAATACTTCAAATCACAAGTTTTTAACACTATACAAGGGAAGCCTTTGTCAAGGCAGACAGGTTGGATTTGGGCATTAGCCCAAAGCCTAAACTTTTCAAAGATGTGGAATGTATTTCAGGATGTTTGAAGGAGAGAATTTTTTGTTTGTTTTGTTTTGTTTTGTTTTTTGAGACAGGGTTTCTCTGTAAAGTCCTGGCTGTCCTGGAACTCACTCTGTAGATCAAGCTGCCCTCAAACTCAGAAATCTACCTGCCTCTGCCTCCCAAGTTCTGGGATTAAAGGCATGCACTACCAAAGCCCAGCTAAGAAATTTAATCTGAGTAATGATAAGTTTTTTAGTATTGTGTGCTTTTGTATAGACAGAAAAAATGAGGATATGGCTTATATAATAAATGGTGAATTATGCTTTGAACTGTCTCAAAATGTCACTTGTGTAAAGACTATTTTTTTATCACATATTTCAATCTACACTAGCTGCAGTGTTCATATGTTCTGACAACAATCAGCTATAGTATTAAAGAGAGTGTCACAATCAAAAAGGATACCACCTGAATTTACAACCCTCTCTTCTTATATTCTCTAGTAACACAACCTTAGTTCTATTCCGAGAATCCATGTATTGAGTCACATATCCATTTTTATTATATCTAGGTATAGTTACATTCTTGCCAATAAAATATAAGTCTTGTAAGAAAAAAGCAATTAGGTTAAGCCTTAGGAAAGAGTTGGGAAAAGGATTGAAAAGTCCAGCAGCAGCTAGGAACTCCTCAGGAAGACAGAATCAACTAACCTGGACGGCAGTGGGCATGCAGAGACAGAGCCTTCAACCAAACAGCATATATGGGCTGGATTGAGGCTGCCAACACATATGTACCAGATGTGCAGTTTAGTGTCCATGGGTTCACTAACAACTGGATCAGAAGCCACCACTAACTGGGCAGCCTTGTCTGGCCACAGTGAGAGAAGGATGTACCTAACCCTGCAGAGACTTGATGTGACAGTGTGGGAGGATACCTGAAGGGTGGCACATATCCTTTCAGAGGAGAAGGGGAGGGAGATGGGACCAGGAGGGGCAGCAATCTGTATTAATAGATATATTAATAGATTAAATAAATAAATAAATAAATAAATAAATAAATAAATGGAGAAGAAAGACAGTAACATATGAAAATCTTTACTGTCTTGAATGATAAAGTATCCTTCAGAATTAAAATACCAGTAAAATCTAGTTGCCATAGAAGTGCCTGACTACCTATTATCAGATTCAATTTCTCTCTCTCTCTCTCAAAAAACAAAGCTATTGGTTTATTACCTTGTCATTTGGTGTCTCTTATGAATTAAATCAAATTACAGCTTACCCAATAGCCTAAGTTTCCTCTGCAGTTGGGCACAGATCAAAGAAGGAAGTAAATGTGATAAATATTCCTGAAAATTTATATGGGAAGCTTATGTCCTGCCTGTGCTTTTAATTCTCACATTTTCAGTCTAGAGACATTAAGAATAAACAACACAAGATTAGCAAGGGGGCTCAGTGAGTAAAGATCAGTTGCTGTGCAAGCATGAGAATCTAAATTTTAATCCCCAGGACCCACACAAAAGGCAGGCTTGGCTTCCATTGTATCTGTATCCCAGAACTGAGAGGCAAAGGCAGGTGGATCCCTAGGGCTCACTGGCCATGCAGCCTTCTTAAAATGATGAGACCCAGATTCATGAAGACTCTGTATTAAGAGGACAGCAATAGGCAGGACACTCAGAATCTTCCTCTGGCCTCAGAGTGATGCACAGTCAGGCATGGGCATAGGCATGGGCAAGTGCATGCACGTGCATGTATGTGCACTCACACACATCAGAAATTAATCTTAAACATCTATTTCACATTTATTTAAATGTGAAATGTATGTATTAACAGCTATTAATTGGAACTAAGAGAAAAGATCATTTTTTAAAAAATTTGTGTATGTAATAACATATGTATATTTTTCTGAAATGGAAAATGTGCACATATCTCTTCTTTTTGCCACAAACAAGAGCACAGACATCTTTCAGACCTGTTTGCATCCACTATGATTGTATATTATACGCATTTGGGAAGAAGATATATCAGTCAATTAATACCTTTCATTTAAAAGATAACTGTCACCTAATGGAGACTGTTAAAGAATACCCTCTCCTTTGCCATAACTATGGAAGACATTTGCATTAAATGAGGAGGTTCTTTATTTCCTCGGGATTCATTTATGCCTGCTGGTTATTCCCCAGCTAAAGTCATAATCTTGTTTGCAACATCATAATCATTTACCCAGTGAACAATCAGTGTGTCACTAACAAAGAGTTATGACTTTAGGTAAAAGATAAACTACAGGCACAGATGAACTCTTAGGAAATAAACGTTGTTTTCATGCAAATGTGGTTAGTAATAAATAACTGGGGATGGAAATTATGATGAAATAGAATATACTACAAAAACAGGGATGTGAAAATATAAGAGGGTGGTTTAAAATTTTTGTTTTTTAAAAGTATGGTGCACAAAGTATTTATAAATTTCTGCAATCACTTTAGTACAGAATTTTTAACTATTATAAAAATGTTAATATATAGCTCAATGGTTGATCATTTTTAATAAAATAAATAAATGTAGATCTGGTGCTCTGTGTCATTTAATCTAATTGCCATAGTTGATGAAGGTAGTTTTGTTGTTGATTTTATTAGCTTGTTCATACCAATTTGACTCTAGATTTACTCACCAGTTTATTGGTGGTGAGCTTTAATTATGGAACTAACACAATGTGGAATTATCTGGAAAAAGTTGATGTAAAGGATTATCTTAATTAGGCTGGCTCATAAATGTATCTGTGGGAGATTAAGACCTAGGTCACTGAGTTTAACACCATTCCCTAGAGAAGAGAAGATTCTCTTAGGATTAGAAAAGTGAGCTGGGAACAGGTAAACAAGCAACCAAGCATGTGTGCACTCATTTCTCTCTGCTCTTGATGGCAGATGTGATGTGACTAGCTGTTTGAAGTTCCTACCTAACTCCTACATGATGACTGACTAGAAACTAGAAATAGTCACTGAATTAAAACCCTCTTCCCCCTATGGTAGCTTTGTCAAGATATTTTTTCATAGCAAGGAAAATGAAAGTAGAACACAGTTCCACCATTTATTAATCAAATGTAAATTATTTAGGTTTGAACTCCTGAAAGGTGGTAATAGAGCAGAGCCCTTTTCAGCTTCAAAGCATTTAAATATTCATTATTTTAATTTATTCTCACAACACACTAGATAACCAGAGGAGGGACTTTATGCTTCTCTTTACATATATTATTTTTAATATTAAGCACAATATATTGTTTTTCTCTAAGTATGTTATACATATTATATATATATATATATGTTTGACCTTGAGAGACATTATGGAATAAGGTGGTTTATCATTTGAGGTGTATGTATTCTTTTATTTCCTAATGTCTTCCCAGACTGAAGAGGCATCTTCTAGTTTGAGTACACAATGGTGAAAAAAAGAAACATCATACATGCTCAATCAAGATGTTCCATTACACCAATTAAATGTATAATCTACTTTAAAAGAATATCTTCAAGAAAACATGGAAGCAGTAATCACTTTAAGTGTGCATTTCTCCTAATGAGAAATCGTGAATAAGGAGTCAAGGGAATAAATGATAGGGATTAGACATAGTGCTTTGAAAGGATCCATGATGACACAGTCTTAAGAGATAAGAGCAAACATATTCCCAAACCTGAATGAGATAAGCATGTCTTAAGCCATTTTAGAAAGCTCAATCAGAAACCGAGAACTTGTTTTTCTGAATGAGTGAATTACTTAGAATGCCTAAGTATCCTACTAAACAGGAAGAGCTATTTCCTAAAATTCAATCATCCACAAAACTTTTCAGTGCACCTCATGTGTCTTGAACAGCATTAAGTGACCTGCAGACATTCAGATATCATGGACCTGTGCTCTGTACAGGACAGAGCAGTGCATCTTGGTAGGCTCATCACATTTAAACTATTGAATAAAATTTAATATCATTTTGTTTCTATGATGTGGAAGACCAATTTGGTGATATAATGTTGTTTATGAGTATTTCAACCCTGGAGTTATAAGTCTTAGTGTTTGAAATGAAGACTTTGAGTCAGGTGGCCTTTTAGGGAAAACAAAACTCTTTAATAACGCAGAACATAAGGGGCAGATTTGGTATGCATGTGATTTAACTATGTGACTGAAGTACAAAATGGAATGCAAATGAGTAATACTATCTGACAGCTATCACTCTTTAAAGCTGAGTGTGGAGCCTGGCTAACCTATGTTATGATGGCAATTTGAAGGAGATTCCCCCAAAGTCTTCTGCTTTTGAATGTTTTACCCCCAATTGGTAGCTTTGTAGAGACTTAGGTGTAGCCTTGTCTAATGAACTATATCACAGGAGGCATGCTTTGAGAATTTAAACACTTGCACCATTTATAGTTTCCTCTCTGTGATCCTGCTTGAAGTTCAGAATAGAAGCTCTCAACTCCAGCTTCAACTTTCAGCTTTCATGTCTCTGATCTGCTAACATGGTGTCTAACCCTCTGGAATCTCATGAGCTCAAATAAACTTCCTTCTATAAGAAGTCACCTTGGCCATGATCTTTTAATAAAACAATAAAAAAGTAATATGAATCTGTAAGCTATGGTGGCCTTTAGGCTATCAATGATCCTCATCCTCAAGAGACAAAAGAGCATGGGTATTAGGTATGTTGCTATTTTCTCTGTTTAGTACCTGTGTTTTCAAACAGATAAGTCTGGTGATAAAATTCCAATGGTCAGTGTTCATGTGAAATCATTGGAACACTTTCCTAACTGGTCCTAGAGACACAATGTACTAACTGAAATACCTCATTTATGGTTCAGATGCCTCTGAAATATTCAGAACCCACTCAGTTCTACAGTCAGAATTATGTGCAGTCCTTGGGAAGTAATTTTAAGATTGAGCTTCCAAATGAGTAAGTACATTGAATCTGCTTCAGGCGAAAACTAGAATTTTACATAGTTTTTATATCCTCATTAGTCTAATAGCCATAGAATTTAGGAACTTTGTTAGCGCATGGTTATGGGGAGCAAATGAAGGTATAATGAAGTCTCTTTATGGCCATTATTCAGTGTCTTGTCATATCATGTCATATTCAGACCACAATTAATGATAGAACTTATAAATCTTTTAGGGAACAAGGCCAATTTTGCAGTCATAAACTAATAGGGATGTTCTTTGAAATGTGTATTATGCCTGGTTCTCCTCTATCTTTGTTCCTACCTGTACCATGGAATGAGGAGAGTCCTGTTCATATGCTTTCTACTCTATGAATTCCATCACGAATTTTCAGTCATGACAGATAGTATAACCCGAAACTATGAGGCAAAATAAAACCTCTATTTTTTATAGTGGTTTTTGCCAGGAATTTTGACCAGAAATAAACTATTCTCAAGAATAAAAGAACTTCTGGTAGAATCAACATCCCTGACCTCAAGTTATACTACAGAGCAACTATGATTAACTATATGGTATTGGTACACTGACAGGCGGGTAGATCAATGAAATAGAATTGAAGACCCAGAAATGAACCCACACACCTATGGTCACTTGACCTTTGACAAAGAAGATAAAACCATACAGTGGAAAAAAGACAGCATTTTCAACAAATGGTGCTGGCTCAACTGGTGGTTAGCAT
>NW_022196898.1:24382846-24430357 GCF_008632895.1 Mastomys coucha
GGCAGGATGTTAATCTCTGGGTTCACATCCTTGTGATTGTCAGGCAGGATGTTAATCTCCGGGTTCTCTATTAGCTGGGGCAGGATATTTATCTCAGGGCTCTCATGGTTCCCAACAATATACAAAGAACTCAAGAAGTTAGACTACAGAGAATCAAATAAATCTATTAAAAATGGGGCACAGAACTAAACAAAGACTTCTTAACAGAGGAATACCAAATGGCTGAGAGGCACCTAAAGAAATGTTCAACATCCTTACTCATCAGGGAAATGCAAATCAAAGCAACCCTGAGATTCCACCTCACACCAATCAGAATGGCTAAGATCAAAAACTCAGATGACAGCAGATGCTGGCGAGGTTGTGGTGAAAGAGGAACACTCCTGCACTGCTGGTGGGATTGCAAGCTGGTACAACCACTCTGGAAACCAGTTTGGTGGTTCCTCAGGAAATTGGACATAGTACTACCTGAGGACCCTGCAATACCATTCCTGGGCATGTACCCAGAAGATGCTCCAACATGTAATAAGAACACATGCTCCACTATGTTCATAACAGCCTTATTTATAATAGCCAGAAGCTGGAAAGAACCCAGATATCACTCAACAGAGGAATGGATACAGAAAATGTGGTACATTTACACAATGGAGTACAACTCAGTTATTAAAAACAATGATTTTATGAAGTTCTTAGGCAAATGGATGGATCTGGAGGATATCATTCTGAATGAGGTAATGCAATCAAAAAAGAACACACATGGTATGTACTCACTGATAAGTAGACATTAGCCCAGAAGCTTGGAATAGACAAGATACAATCCACAAACCACATGAAAAGAAGAAGGAAGACCAAAGTATGGATACTTCGATCCTTCTTAGAAAGGGGAACAAAATACCTACGGAAGGAGTTACAGAGACTGAAGTGTGGAGCAGAGACTGAGGAATGACAATCCAGAGACTGCCCCAACTGAGGGTCCATCCTATATGCAATCGCGAAACCCCAGACACTATTGTGGATGCCAACAAGTGCTTGATGAGAGGAGCCTGATATAGCTCTCTCCTGAGAGGCTCTGCCAGTGGATACAGAAGTGGGTGCTCACAGCCATCCATTAGACTAAGCACAGGGTCCCCAATGAAGGAGCTAGAGATAGGACCCAGGGAGCTGAAAGGGGTTTGTGGCCTGATAGGAAGAACAACAATATGAACTAACCAGTCCTCCAGAGCTCTCAGGGACTAAACCACCAACCAAAGAGTACACATGGTGGGACTCATGGCTCCAGCTGCATAAGTAACAGAGGATGGTCTTGGAGGTAGGAAAGAGAGCAAGTAAGTTTTGAGGATGGGTTTACATGTATATTTCAGAGAGTAAAAATAAATGAAAGATTTGAATAAAATTTAGAATCTGAAATACTGTCTGAACTCTAACTTGCTTAGAGAAAGGAAGTATTACTATGAAACACTCAGAAACTTGTATTTACTGAAACCAGAAAAAATTTTATTCATGAGAAAATAAATGTTATTGTCATTATAAAACCTGCTAAGGACTTTATAAAGACAGAAAAGTATATCTCGGGTCTATAAAAAGTACATTTGAACATAGTCCTTAATATTTGTAAAAATAAATAACTTACTGAATCTTAACAATAATGAAAAATTCTTAACTAGAAAATTCATCTTTCAACATCATTAAACAAAATTTTGAAGTTCCCCCGAAAAAGGAAAAGTCAGATGTCAAATTTTAAGATCTATGTGGTACATTCCATATTTCAAATTTTGACCAATACTGCATTTATGATATTTATTCATTTAATTTGTTATTTATGTTGACTTGAGACAGAGTTTCACTTTATTAGCCAGGCTAACCTATAGCTCACTATAGAGCTAAAGCTACCCCATAATTTTTATGTTACAAAGTAATATATCATACAAAACCCACTACAGTCTTGCTTTTTACCTACAATCACCTTCTTAGAGAGATATTACCTTGGCCAAGATACCAGGATCTAGCTGATAAAAATTGTTCAGCGATATCTAAGAGTATAGTACTGGCAACCTATATTGTAGAAAGAGGGAGAATAAAATCCTAGGACCTTCACTTGGGATGAAATCATTTTCCTTCTTGCTATCTTCAAGCTACAAAAGTTCTTGAAATTTGTTACAGTATATACACTATATCAGCTAAAATAACTCTTTTGACCAAAGCAACCATCTTAGATGCTTGGGGCCAACTCTATCCACAACTTGAGTTGTTAAAACAATTCCAAGGACTGAATCTTGTTAAAAATTTTCAGGAAATGTTTACCATTAAAGCCCCTTTACCATTACCCAGGAATGTCTAACTGTTGTAATATAATTAGCCACCTGCTTATTCTAGCTTCTGTAAATTTGCTTAATTGCTACATTCAAAATACTTGGGATTTTATCTCTTGCCTGCAGAAGTTCATGTCTGAGGGAAGGTAATTGTGTAATTGTGGGTTTTGCCTTTAAAAGCCCTTGCTAGATTCAGTCTGGGTAGCAGTTCTTGCAGTCTTGTTAAATCTTGACGGTTACAGTGGTCTTTCCAGTGGTCTTGAACTCTATAACAACAGAACATGGAAGATTATATGAAGATGAAGAACTCCAGGATACAGTTCCCATAAGGGCTTCATCCATGACTCTGGGACTTTGCTGTGATGTGGCTGCTCTCAGGTCACCCACATTTCTATAAGTAAACCCTCACCCATGATCTATCTATAGGTAAGCTCAGTAAACTTTTTTTTTTTTTGGCTCAGAAATTTGGGCCTGGAAGGAACTGTTATTTGCATCTGACATTGGAACTTTATGGGAGGAGAACAGACATTTGTTCATGTAGCTCCAGGAAAAATTTAATGCAATATCTTGAAACAAGTGTGTAAAAGATTGATAGCATGACTGACAACATGAAAGGAATAGCAGTGGCATATCTCCAACATGAAGGAGGAACCACTTCTACATTAACTGAGAAAACCACCCAACTTTTAGAAATTGTATCTAGAGGAATATTTCTTTTTCTTCAATGAAAATAATATCTTTGAGAAAGGCTGAGAACAGTCAGAATCCTCAAGCCTGAGCTAACATGCTAAAAGGAACACCTTTTTCTACATTAACAGATAAAGGGGCAAAACATATTTGACTACGGATCCTAAAATTCAAATAGTTAGTAGCAGCAGGAGAAATGGGAAAAGAGTGTTCTAAATAGACTCTGATGATTTGGAGATGATGCAATGCTGTGTCTATGGAATTGCAAAAACAGACATGTCAAGGGAAAAATTGAAATTGCTCCTCTAGGAGGTAGGCTTTTAGCTGATCTCCTTTCTCTCAGATACTCCAAATCCAATGGCCCTCCAATCCCTGGCTTGCCCCCAGCTCTGTAGCAAACCACTTGCTGAGGTCTTCCATTGCTACTAGTTCCCATGTGCAGCAGATCTTCTCCTTCAACTCCTTCCTTCTCATATAACTGTCCCAACTATCTACTACTGCAGGTGAATACCTTGCAAACAACCAGATAAGCCTGCCAGAGAAGCAAGAAAGCTAACTAAGCAGGGAGGCAAGCCTCATACTTTATTTTTTCTCTTCTCCTCTAAATGAAATCCCCCAGACCCATTCCCAGATCTGTAGCAGACTACATGATGTGGTCTTGTGTCACTCTCTACCTCACACTCTGTGCTCCTTCCTAGGAGACTAAGCAAATCTTCTTGGAGCATACTGTATTACTTCCAAATCCTGAAGACCATGGGCCAACTCATCCCCATACTCATCCCCAACTCTAGCTTTCAGCCAATTTCTGTTCCTAAACATTTCTTTCCAATACACATTCTAATCAGAAACTCCTGTGATCACACCTGGCAACAACTAGAATTAGCTACCAGGCATTATACAGACCACACATACTCCTATGTACTCAATAGGGCAGTAGAAGCCAATGAATAAAACATCAACCCAACAAACAGAAGACAAGATACCATCATCCATAATAACAATGACCCAAGCCCAGAAGCCTAGACTCGAGCATTAAAAATACACTAGCACCCAGGAAAATATTTCTTCTCAAGAGCCTAACAACACTACTAAAGTAGATGCCTAGAAACATAACAGATGTAGCATAAGACAAGGACCTTAATTGATAATCTTTTATGAATATGATAGAAGTCCTCAAAGAGAATGAATAAATCACTTACATTTATGAAAGACAAACAAGCAGTAGAGGAAAATGAATAAAACAGTTTAAAACCTGAAAATAGAAATAGACTCAGTAAAGAGAACTCAAACTGAGGGAAATAGGCAAAAGAAAATTTTAGAAACTTATAATCAGGAACCCCAGACACAAGCCTCACCAAAAGAATACAAGAGATAGAAGAAAGAATCTCAGGCACTGAAGACATAGAAGAAAGAATAACTCTGTCAAAGAAAATGGTAAATCTAAAAGCCTCCAGGCACAGAGTTCCTGGATATGAACTCTGACACATTATGAAAAGATAAAATCTATGGATAACTGGAGTAAAGAAAGGAGAAGGAACCCATGTCAAAAGCGCATGCAATATTTTTTAAAATATAGAGAAGGAAATTTCCCTTACCTGAAGAATGAGATGCCTGTCAAGGTACAATAAGCAAAGTGAACACCTAATATACTGGATCAGATGATATGATAGCATGGATAAATAATCCAATGATCTCCCTGAGGAAACTGATGGATTATTCAGGGTCTACCTTAAGGACGGAAGCCATTTAGTTATAAGATCTGAACATACTCATTTTTTTTTTTGATGCAAAATTCAGTTTGACAACGTTTTAACCTGTTCCAGGAATCTGATGAACTACCCAACATATGGAGTTTAATCACACTTTGAACATACACTGATAAGATGAGCTATTCTGCCAAATGATTTTGACATGTTTACTGAAGTTCCTATGTTACCAAAATTTCTCTGAAAATCCCCTAAGCTTTGAAAAACCCTGGTTCTGGAGTTATTTGTACTATGTAAACTCTGTCTCCTGTGTTCTATGCTATATATTTTTTAAAACCCATTTTAGGGCGATATCTCTTTCTGACAGAAAATAAACCTGGATTAATTTGAATAAAGAATTTGGATGATGTTTTTACTCTCATTAAATGGAATTAGTAAATGCCTATAGCTGATACATACTTCCAAATACTCGCAGAGTACAATTTTAATTTTAAAAAAATCAGCAAACTAATTAATTAGTTAAGGTGACAAATGTACTTAAATAGAAATATAGGTACAATAGCCTTCACAATAGCCAAAATATTTATAAAATATTTTCAGGGAATTGTCACTAATCAAGTGAAAGACTTGCTCGATTAAAATTTAAATACTTTGCAGAAAGAAGTTGAAGAAGCTACCAAATGTTGGATAGTTCTCCCACAATCACAATTGGTAGAACTGATATTGAATAAATAGCTATCCTACCAAAAGCAGTACACAGATTCAATACAATCCTTATCAAAATTCTAACAGTTTTTCACAGGTCTTGACAGTTTCAACTTCATATGAAAACACAAGAAACTTAGAATAGCTGAAACAATACTGAATAATCAAAGAGCTTCTAGATGTATTAATATACCAGACTCCAATTTGTACTGCAGAGATAATAAAATCCAAATGTTATTGACACAGAAGCAGACATGTTATCAAGAAAATCAAACTGAAGAACAATACATAAATCCATTCCCTTACTGACTCCTGATTTTTGATAAAGAAGCCAAAAATATGTACTAGAAAAAGTACAGCACCAACAAATAGTGCTGGTCAACAAATGCCTTCATATAGAACAGAAACAGATCTATACTTATAACCATGCACAAAACACTCTAAAAAGAATCAAAATCTCAAGATAAAACCAGGCACGCTGAACCAGATAGAAGGAAAGTCGGGGATAGCACTAATTAGTGCAGGAAAAGACTTTCTGACGATTTAGCACAGGTGCTAAGATTAAAAAAAATAATAAAAAGGGCTTCATGAAACTAAGAAGAATGCCATCATTTGGACAAAAGTACCAGGCTACATCATGGGAAAAGATTTTGACCAACTATATATCTGATAGATGCCTAATATGTAAATATGTAAAGAACTCAAGGAACTAAATATTAAGAAAACAAATAACCCTCTTTCAAATTGGGATATCGGTCAAAAGAGTGAATTATGAGATAAAGAGGAAACTCAAATAGCTGAGAAACATTTTTAAATAATGTTTAACATCCTTGGCTCTAATGAAAATGCAAATCAAAAATACTTTGAGATTTCATCTTATACCTATCAAAATGGCTAAGATCAGTAAAACACTGAGAGAAAATGCTGGTCAGAATATGGGGTGAGGACAACATTTATCCATTGCTAAGTAGAGTGCAAATTTATACAGCCACTATGGGAAACAGTGTGGCAGCTCCTTTGGACCTTTGGAAGATGGAATCAATCTACCTCAAAACCCAGGTATACCACTCTTGTGGTTATTAGAAAAAATGCTCTATCCTACTACAGAGACACTTGCCCAACAATATCCACTGTTGTTCTTTTGATAATAGCTACAAATTGGAAACAACCTAAATGTTCCTCAAAAGATGGATAATGATGTCTGATACAATGGCAGAAGGAAAATAGACCTTAGCTATTAAGAAAATGAAATAGTAAAATTTGCAGATAAATGGATGGAACTAGAAAATATTATCTTGAATGTGCTAACCCAGAACAAGAAAAACATATATGATATATATGTGCTTTTATATGATTATTATTTAAGACAATGATGCCCAACTACAATCCATAGAATTACAGAAGTTAGAGCATAAGGGACTAGGTAGGCAGATAGATCTACCTAGGTAAGGGAAATAGAATATTGATATTTATAGATGGATGGAGTAGAAAAGATGGTATCATGTGGGAGAGTGAGGGAGAAAGAAGTGAGAGATGCAATAAAAGGAAAAAGAGCAAACCTGACAGAATAGAAGTTTTCTCATATGTGAAGCTTACCTAAATGGAATTTCTAGATAAAACAGGGGAGAGACAGCCCTTACTGAACATTTCCTGTCATCAAATAAATCTTCCAGTATCAGAAATAGATTAAATCTAATTGAGTTGTTGGCCAAAATGATGCCATTGAAACTTCTACATAACCCAAGTTGTTGCCAAGGCTATATATTTCTCTTTACAAGCAGACTGTATGACTCTATTGCTGAAGACAAAATCTACACAATTATGTGAACACAAAGAAGTCAAGCTGGTACTACCTAGAACCATCACACTTTTGACTAGCAGTGTTCTTGGTACTGGAAGATACGCTGAAGGACAAAAAAAATGTAAATACCAACCCATCTACAAATGATTCAATTTACAGTAGTGTCCTTACTTATAATGTATGCTACTAAAATGGTTCTACAAAGCTTGTGGCAGCATCCAATCAATACCTGACTTGATTTAAGGCATATTCCACAAGCTAGAACTCTTATCCAAGACCAAATAGCCCAGAGACCTAAAATAAAACTAAATACTACTACTATTCTACTAAAGAATATAACAATAACATGATTTCTAAGGTTACTTGTAGATCAGTACTTTGATGGGCCATGATCAAGAGATCTTTCTTTTACTGAAGTTGGGAACAAATAAAGAGACCAAGAATGTACAATATGCAGAACATGATAGTCATTGCTACATTTTTGCCCTAAATGGGATGAAGACTCATGACCTTTAAAACACAGCAGAACCAGATAGGTTCCCAGATCTGAAAAGAAAGTAGTCACATGCCAATCCCTAATCCAGAGTCTATTTCCAATTTGGCAACCACTTGCAAATGGTAAATAAAATTCTCTCCAAGGGAATTCTACTTGGGAAATGTCACTTAAATGAAAGCTGTATGCCCTGTAGTAAATGGCCAATAGAAAACAAATTCAGCAACATTTTTGGAGAATACTTGTATTTACATATAATGTCAGTGTGTTTTTCTATTTTTTACTTTATATTTTTAAAATTTGTATTATTCTTTGTTTTTAACATATAGGTAATCTATAGTATATTTATTATGGCTTCTAGTTTTGTGTTTTAATGGGATTCCTAAGTGTGCAAATGAATGACTCTCTTTTTTTTACATTTCTTATGTCTTTTCATAGGCTCTTTTCTTTCTCTTTGCTTGTTTTGTCCTACTATGATGTAATTTATTATTCCCAATTAAAAGCTTGCTTGTTTCTGAGCTATAGAATGTGGGTAAATCTGTATTTGAGAGGCAGTAGGAAGTAACTAGGAAGGCTATAGAAGAGGGAACCTGTAATTAGGATATACTGTACCCTTAAAAAACTATGTCTTCATCCACTCACATATGACAGAGGATTGACATCCAAAATATATAAAGAACTCAAGAAACTATACATCAACAAACCAAATAATCTAATTAAAAAATAGAGTACAGACCTAAACAGAGAATAGTCCACAGAAGAATCTCTAATGTCTGAGAAGCACCTAATGAAATATTGAGCATCCTTAGCCATCAAGGAAATGTTAATCAATATGACCCAAGATTTCATTTTATCCTTGTTAGAATGACTAAGGTCAACACAAGTGAGAGGTCATGGTAACAAGGCTGTGGAAGAAGGGGAACACTCTTCTAAAGCCAGTGGAGGTATAAGCTTGTACAACCACTTTAGTGGTTGGGCAGTAAATTTAGTTAAACAACATGGCTACTTTGACAAGAGAGCACATCCAAAGACCTTCTCCATTTATATATTCTGGCTGGAATGCAGACATGCCCTTAGTACATACATTTTCTCCATAACAATGAAAGTAAGGTCAGTTTGTAAAATGAAGCAGCCATATTTGAAAATGAAATCTAATTGAGGGGCAAAGTGACAAATTGGTGAAAGATTTGACAGAATTAATCAGATATAGGATATGCCCAACTCACACAAGAACTGCACAAGAAAGACTACTTAAGAGAGGAAGAGGAAAAAGTGTAATGAGTTGTGTATATAGCAGTATTATAATGACAGGGGCAGTGAACAGGCTAGAAACAGGTGAAGACAGAATGAGCTAGAGAATGAGAAGGAACCAAAAAATTAGAACATACTGCCAAACTTAGTAAAAGGCCAAGCAGAGCAAAATAGTCAGAAGCATAGAGAAGTTATATTGAATGAGTCAGCTTGCAAGATTAGATTACATAGAGGATAGAACCCCAGGGATAGTTAGAACAGAGAAAGAAGAACTCTGTCCACAGCCCTAAGTGTGTGTTTGCAACTCATTTCATTCCTTCCTCTGAGTTCCAAGGACTAGTCTCAGCTTGGAAAGGTGTTCAGAGAGAAGGAGTGTTTGCCCCCTGAGAAACAAGTGACTTGAAGTCAAATCATGGGCTACAACTGGTAGCCTATGTTCTGCCACAGACAGCTTTTCCGGACTTTCTGTGGTCTGCTTTCTCTGGGGATCTCTAGACATCTCTCTGTATTCTGCTCTGCTCCAGACAGCTTTCTCCTACTATTCTAAAATCTTTCTGAATAGTTCATCTCTTGCAGATCAAAAGCCCAGTTTTTTTATGCTACATATCAATACAGTCAATACCCTAGGTCCCCTTTTGATTATCCCATGAATAGGCATCCCCTGACCCTCAGCCCTTAATTTTTTTAAAAAACATAGCACCATAGCAAGCACAATCACAGATAATAAGATAGTCCAGAAATTAACATTCCTACCACACTTGCACCCAAATTAGCTCTGTCCCAGGCTGACCTTAAACTTAAGGGTCTACTTGCCTTTGTAACCATAAACAAAAACTTAGCTGTGTGGGATCTTGCCTTGAGGTCACCACTTTCTAAATCCCTTCATCTTCTTCCTTAGTATCCTCTTGTCAAGCTGGCTCATAGTGCAGCTGCCTCTGTTCCTTTAGATGTGTGAAACTCTCTGATGGATTCATACTGAATCCTTATATCTTGCATACTTGAGAAATTATGTATTTTTGAACTCAGGTTTTCAGCATCCTTTCCCACAGCCCTCAAGGCTGTCCTGAAGACCATAGCATTCTACCATTTTGTTGAGACATGGACATACCCTTGTCTCCCGACTCATGCTCTCTCTAATTGTCATGGAGTCATTAACGTTGGCAGAAAGGGCATTCCTTGAAGGAGGAACATAAAAATATGTATACTGTTTTACAAACAAGCCTTATGCCCACAGCAACCATCAACGCTCATGGAGGTCCGTGCCCTTCTGGATCTGTTCCAAGGGAAGGAAACCATGTCATACTGTCCCTTACAATGGCCAAGTTGGACTTAACATCTGAGTAAATAAAAGAGACATTTATTTTCTGAGAAAACTGGCAATCAATCTACCTCAAGAAGCAGCTGTACTGCTTACTTTGAGCTCTAAGGCATATACTCAAAGAAAGCCCCACCAGACCACAAGAACACTCCTTCACCTATGTTCATAGATGCTTTATTCTATAAGAGCTATAAATTGTAAACAACCTGGGTATTCCTCAACCAAAAAAGTGGATAAAGATATGACACATTTACACATTAGAGTATTACTTGGTAGAGTCTGATATAACTGTAGCCATTTTGTATTCAGCTGCCATATTGCTTATAAGATGGATCTACTTTTTAGGAGTTATTACTTTAACTGACACTAAAAAATGTTACTAATGAGACAAATGGTTATTGTTGAATTATTTATGTTCTGTTCTATAAATATTCTGAAATTCTACTGTGCACTACCTATCCACCACCCTCTTACTTCACCTAGAACCAATTAGCTTAAATGTTAGCTGATAATACTTTGTCTAGTTAGCAAAAGAGTGTTATACTACTTTCTTTCCTGCTTTTTAAACATTTGACCTGATTTTTCCTGTAAAATGTCTGCACTGAGAACAGACTGGCACCACCTTTAGGCTCCTGGGTCCTTTTTGTGGGCCTGATTGCTCAGTTTGAAAAAAGCATTCAATGAACATTTATCATATCTGAGACTGGTGTTTGAGTGGCCAGTGCATAGCTAATCCTAAGCTGCAACATTACTCAGTATTAAAAAGTGACATCTTGTAATTTGCAGGCAAATGGATGGAACTAGAAAAGATCACCCTGAGCAAGGTAACCCGGGCTCAGAAAGACAAACAGGATGTATATTCACTTGTAAATGGATATCAGTAACAAAGAAAAGGATAACCATGCTACAATCCACAGACCCAAAGAAGCTAAGTAACAGGGGGAGGTCAAGTGGGCACTTAAATCTCATTGTGAAGAGGAAATAAAATAGACATCATGGGTGCAGCAGGAGAAGGAACCTGGTCAGGGGGTAATAGAGGAATAGGAACAGGAGGGATCAAGTGGAAATAGGACCGAGGAAAAAAATACTGAGAGAGAAACTGAAATCTAAGCTACAGAAGCATCTATGTATAGGATGAGCTAGAAACCAAGGACAATAGTTACTCCCAAAAATCAGTGATGATGATCCTAGCTAAGATTCCTAACAATGGAAAAAGAGGGCCTGAACTGGCCATCTCCTGTAACCAGGCAAAACTTCCCCTGGAGGGACTGAGACACCAACTCAGCCAGCCACAAACCCTTCAACCTACAATTTTATTGCCTACAAGATATGATGGAGTAAATTTGTGACTGGTCCAGCTTTAGATCCATGGCATATGAGGAGAGGGAACCTACTCCTCACACAACACAGAGGTGAGGGTGAGGCACTGGGAGGAGATGATGGAGGAGAAATTGAAGATAAAATATAAAATAAAATTAAAAATGGTTTTCATTTAAAAATCTAATTGCTATAATAGTAAAAGAAATTAATCTCTTTCCTCAATAAAATATAAAGTGAGATTAATTTTTAAAATGCTATCTAACCACATTCATTTGAAAGTATCCTTTTTTTCTTCTGCAAAATTTGACTACCTTTCCTGATTGCTTGTTCTCTATGCATTTGAACCATATTTAGTGAGATATATATTAGTATTAATAGAAATTATGTAATCTTTACCATTACTTTATAGCCTATTAGAGGATATGTGTGGATTCTATTGAATTTATTGGTCCTAGAGTGAAAATGGCAATGATAAAATGATACTGTGGTCCCAACAGTCCTACATAAAGGAATACTATCCAGAATCACAGAGTAACAAAAGAATTTGAACCTACAGCATGATATATTTGTTAGAAGTACAATCAAACAGCAATATTTATTTTCCTAAAACAACAAAGTACAAAATTCAGGGAAACTCCTCTCAAACTGCAGAAAGTGTCAACCACTATACTACCCTCCATGTATTGTTTGTATCATTTCTTAAATATGTCAATTGCAGTACTATGTAAAATCTTTTTTTTTAACTGAAACTTTCACTTCTTTTTTTCTTTTCTTTTTTTAAGTTTTATTGCATTATAATGAGAAAAGTTGCATGATTTCAATTTATCTGAATTTGTTAAAAATTAAAAACATATTTTAAGTAAATAGAATTAAATCACATTCTTGTTTTCCTTTTTACCCTAACTCCTCCCAGAGGCCTCCCCTTTCAATACCTACAATATCTTTGTCATATTCTTTAAAATTTATAAAATACAATAAAAATGAATATTATAAAAGTTGTTTGATATAAAACAACAATCAATTTAACAGTCTTATGTGGATGCATGTCTACAATACTGAAAATACATACATTTTTCTCAATACAAATTTTTTTTTTTTTTTTTTTTTTGGTTTTTCGAGACAGGGTTTCTCTGTATAGCCCTGGCTGTCCTGGAGCTCACTCTGTAGACCAGGCTGGCCTCGAACTCAGAAATCCACCTGCCTCTGCCTCCCAAGTGCTGGGATTAAAGGCGTGCGCCACCACGCCCGGCTTCTCAATACAAATTTTAAATAACTCCAAATATATTAACTTTATATTTCAAAATAATACATCACTACTAATATTTTCTTAAATGAACATAAATATATAAAATGTTTATCTTTTTGTTTTATATTAAAATCTTGGCTTTTACTGTGGTAAATTGATATGAGTTACAAAGGTCAAACAAAGCATTCAGTCCTACTCTTTGTTGTTCTCTTACAAACCCCCTCCCAATTTAATTGTGTACATTTCTTTTGAGCATATAAATACTTTTCAAATATGTAAGCTGTTCTGAGAACCATAGTATAGTGTAAAAACATGAAATAAACAATACTACTAATAGAGAGGTTAAGATAGGAGAAGTAAGATCTCAAGACCATTATGTTGTACACAGCAAGACATTGTCACAAGCAAACAAGTTGAAATTACATATGGATTGTATAATATTGGACCTATTTCTCCAGTTACCAAATTAGAGAGACCATTGGATGACAGTCAATAAATTTCTAATTCCTTACATTTTTGGATTTCAAACTATTAGGATATGTTTGTAATATTAATTTTAATATTAAGATATAAAGAAAAAGTAATTGTTACTTCCTGTTGTTTTTGTTGTAAGAGGTAGAATTAGGTTTGTGTGGATTCCTTGAAAGATTACTTTCTTGCTTGTTCTAGGGTATAGTTTTGCTCCTTATGTTGATGTTTTCCATCTATTATCTTTTGTAGGGCTGGATTTGTGGAAAGATATTGTGTAAATTTTGTTTTGTCATGGAATATCTTGTTTTCTCCATCTAAGGTAATTGAGAGTTTTGCTGGGTATAGTAGCTTGGGCTGGCATTTGTGTTCTTGTACGGTCTGTATGACATCTGCCCAGGATCTTCTAGCTTTCATAGTCTCTGGTGAGAAGTCTGGTGTAATTCTGATAGGCCTGCGTTTATATGTTACTTGACCTTTTTCCCTTACTGCTTTTAAAATTCTTTGTTTAGTGTATTTGGTGTTTTTATTATTATGTGACAGGAGGAATTTCTTTTCTGGTCCAGTCTATTTGGAGTTCTGTAGGCTTCTTGTATGTTCATGGGCATCTCTTTCTTTAGGTTAGGGAAATTTTCTTCTATAATTTTGTTGAAGATATTTACTGGCTCATTACCTTGAGAGTCTTCACTCTCTTCTATACCTATTAAAACACTGACACAACAGTTAAAGAAAATGCAAAAAGCAAAATCCTCCTAACCCAAGACATCCAGGAACTCCAGGATGCAATGAGAAGACCAAACCTAAGGATAGAAGAGAGTGAAGACTATGTCAAATCTTAATCACCCACAAAAGTCAAGATCTGCAACTAAAGAACATCAGTAAGAAATAAACAGTAATGACCAATCACCTTTCAAATAACCTGCACTAGGGTTGTTTAGAGATATAAAAACAATATAGGTGATGATGGAGCATTCCTATGCGTGTATGTATGTATGTATGTATGTGAGAGAGAGAGACAGACAGACAGAGTGAAACCGAGAGAGAGAGACACAGAGAGAGACAGAGAGAGACAGAGAGAGAAAGAGAGAGAGAGAGACAGAGAGAGAGAGACAGAGACAGAGAGAGAGAGACAGAGAGAGAGAGAGGAGAGAGAGAGAGAGAGAGAGAGAGAGAGAGAGAGAGAGAGAGAGAGAGAGAGAGAGAGAGAGAGAGAGAGAGAGAGAGAGAGAGAGAGAGGGACTAAGGTGGGGCAGTAAATGGAGGATCAATTTACACAGTTGTACTATTAACTCCAAATTTCTAATGGGCAGGTTGGAGACCAGCAGAAGTACTATGGGTGAATCTCTTGCCAAAGAGAGCATAAATGTAGAATTTCATCTCCATTAGAAGAAATTATTTATCGTTAAATTATGTGTAAGGGCCACCCACATTATCCAGAATAAGCTGCTTTACTCAATATCTAATCATAAAACTGCTACTTTCATCAAATTTTTTTTTCTCAGAAACATCTGTAATAGTGTCTGAACTCTGCAGATGAGCTGAGCTGGCACATAAAATCTTCTAGTTCTTTGACCATCCCAAAGTAAGGTGCTTTAAGGTCTCTTTTTGAAAATGTATGGGAACTAGGACAAGTAGTTTATCCACTTTATTATAGGTCTTTCTTTTCCCTCTTGTATCAACTTTGAGAGGTTGCTACAGCTGCCATTATACAGTGTCCCTGATGCAAAGAGAAACATTTCTAATGTTCATTCTAGTTTATATTTTCATTTAAAATCTTTAGGTTAAGTTTAAGCTTTTAAAAAGTTAGTTTTAAGAATTGAGACATGATACTAATACTGTAGGAATTGGAGAGGCCTTGACTTAAAGCTTTCTTTGTGCTGTGATTTCTTTTTGGGTGTATTTTGCTAAGTGAAACTTGCTAAATTTTTTGTTAACTAATTTTTTTTCTGAAAATAAAGACTTTTTCTAAAAAAAAAAGCACTTTTTCTTTTTTTCTCAAAAAAAAGCACTGTAATTTTAAGCTCATTTGGTGACACTGTTATGTCTTGGTCATAGAGAATACACTTTTTGGCAAAAGCATGTAAAACATTTTTGAATAAGAAACATCAATTAGCTTAAAAAACATGCCTGTTCTGTCCTATGGTAAGTTTCATTGACATAATTTTACCCATTACCAGTGTAATCCGTAATATAGATGAGCTTTTGACATGCAGGATGGTATTTGGAATAAACGGACCAACCAAGGACTGCACATAGAGGGGTCTGATTGTTCAAGCAGCATGTGTATGGTAGAGGATTGCAAAATCGATCATCAATAGGAGGAGAGGACCTTGGCCCTGTGAAGGTTCTATGCCCCAGTGTAGGGGAATGCCAGGGCCAGAAAGTGGGAGAGGGCGGGGTGGCAGGCATGGGGAGGGGGGAGGCAACAGGGGTTTGTTTTTGTTTGTTTTTTTGTTTTTTGGAGGGGAAACTGGGAAAGGAGAAATTCGCATGTAAATAAAGAAAATATCTAAAATAAAAAAAAAAAAAAAAAAAAAAAAAAAACGGACCTTAAACTTAAAACATCACTAATCTTTATTAGTTTACAAGCTTAGAAACATCAGAGTCATTAATAATCTCCAATACTTGCACAAATTAATCACTCAATTGTTTGGTTTATTCAGAGTACAGAATGGAAGAGTAGTGAACTGTTAAACCTTCTTTGCCCATGGTAGTGTAATGACATCTTGCTTGTCATGAAAATCTTCCTCTTCCTCATCTGTACTGTAATCCCCAAGTGACAGCAAAGGCTGGATTTCAGTATTTCTTCCAGAAGATCTAAAAATGCATTAGAAGATCAATACACAGCATATGGCATCAAGTTTCAGCTCTCATTTGTCTTATGATCTATACTACATATGTTGAAGTCATTGGAAGCAGGCTGAATGTAGCCATAAATTTTGATGCTCCTGGGATATACTGAACCTCTTCATGATAAGAAATTCTCATCATTTTCCTGTTTCTGAGGAACCAAAGGAAGAGGATTGTTATGGATTCCAGTGGTACTCTCCCATGATGATTTTCAGGGAACTTCTAAAACTTGGAGAGCCTCAGGTCATCATTAAGATCATTCATCATGATATTGGCTGCTTAAAAAAAAATCTTAATGAACAGACATTCAGATAAATGGTTCCTTTATGTACAGTAAATTAGGAGGATGGAGATAGCCACCCAAGGTAAACCAAAGCTAAAATTCAATGGCCCTAGTTATTTGCCTGAAGTTTTTGTTGTTGTTGTTATTGATGTGTACTAGTTTGTTTGTTTGATTATCAATTAATTTTGTTTTGGATTTTATCTATAGGGAATGAGGACCACCCAAAACTTTAACACCTGGATAACTGACATTTAGAAATAAATATAGGCTGGGTAAACAAAACTGTCTATATCATTCAGATCTTCTGGTCCAATTTCCAGCTCATGTATATCAGAAAATATGAACATGTTACCCTGTGATAAACATGACACTTTGATAGATTATTTTATCAAATCCAAACAGCCCAAATCAGCAATCCCTAGAATTATTTGTAAGTCAGCCCGAAAGAGAATACAAGTGCAAAGTGGGTTTTCGTGCCTCTCTTTTACTTGTTAATCCTGCTTTATACCATGTGTTCCTCTATGTTTTTAGTATAAAATTTCTTCTGTGAAATGATGAGCACACGTATTGATTTAGTTTGGACTTCAGCAACTTTTAGGGGGGAAAAGAGCTACTCTTCCTCTTTTTTTTTTTTTTTTGTTTGTTTGTTTGTTTGTTTTGTTTTGGGGTTTTTTTGTTTTGGGTTTTTTGTTTTGTTTTGTTTTGTTTTGTTTTGTTTTGTTTTGCTTTGTTTTGTTTTGTTTCAAGTCCGGGTTTCTCTGTGTAGTCCTTGCTGTCCTGTCACTCACTCTATAGACCAGGCTGACCTCGAACTCAGAACTCAGAAATCCACTTGCCTCTGTCTCCCAAATGCTGGGATTAAAGGCACACACCACCACTGCCTGGCTACTCTTCCTCTTTTTAAAGTGTTATTTGTATTGAAATGCAAACAATCCAAAAGGTTAGGCAAATGATTTTCTCTTTCTGAAAGATTTGAGTTATATAATCTTAACTTCCTTAGAACATGAGACTTCAAATAAATCTGAAAGACTTATAATTAGAGAGTTTTTTTATTTTGAATTTATTTTCTTATTTCTAAAGCTTTCAGTGCCAAATTTTCCAATAGCCAAATTTATCTCTTTGTTGAAGCATTTGCCAGTTTGAGCTATGTATCTTTTAAATTGATGCCCATGCTCAATGAAGTGTAAAGTTGTGCAAATTAAAGTACTGGTATAAATTCTAGAATAAATTTTAAGGAAAAACCTTCTAAATATTTTATTTTTTAATATTTACATTGGATAAGAGCCTACTTGGAGGAACTATGAAAATTTATGAGATTAATTGATTCAAGTAAGACAACTGTCTTTCAATATGATACTGGTGAAAGACTGGGAGACTTAGAAATTTGGGAAAAAGCATGTTAACGAAAAGTAATGTACTAGTAGAGATATAACAAGCCAGAAATATCAAATAGCCAGTTCCAAGAACTCAGAGCCTCAGGACTCTGCTTCCCGATACCTGCCCCTCCTGGCTGATCCACAATGAGGGCAGAACTAGGAATGAAGGTCTACTGGTTTATGGGACTCTCCATCCTGTTGACCAGTAGATGAAGATTTCATTCCTAGAATGAATATGTTTCCCTCCCTAACTGAATACCTTGGGTTGGGTCCCTCTGAATGTTTCCTTGGTAACCCTCTCTCTTCCCCCAGCTTGTGGTCTTTCCCTTAAATACCCCTCACTTCTTCTGTTCGGGGGTCAAACTCCACTGGCCAGCATGGTCACGAGATCGACCCCGGTACTGGTATCCCCAATAAACCTCATGTGATTGCAGCAAGTTCGGTCTCTCATGAGTCATTGGGTGGTCGCGTCGTCCTGAGACTTGAGTAAGGATCTCCTCAGTTCTGGGGGTCTTTCACTGGAATATAATTTTTCCTTCCCCCCTTTTAATGACACACACTATTTAGCAGAGAAATATCTTCAAATTAAAGTAACAAGTTTTTATGTCTTTTACTAAATCACACTTCTAGGTCAGCACAAGATACAAATATTTTACAAAAAAAAAAATTGTCATAAATTTCACACACATGGGCAAATTTCCTTTATATGATAAAGAAAACAAGCTAGGCGGTGGTAGCACCTTTAGTCCCAGCACTTGGGAGGCAGAGGCAGACAGATTTCAGAGTTCAAGGCCAGCCTGGTCTACAGAGTAAGTTCCAGGAGAGGGTTTTTCTATACAGAGAAACCCTGTCTCAGAAAAAAAAATAAAGGAAAGAAAGAAAGGAAGGAAGGAAGGAAGGAAGGAAGGAAGGAAGGAAGGAAGGAAGGAAGGAAAGAAAAGAAAAGGAAAGGAAAGAAAAAAAGAAAAGAGATTGGAGCTCATCTAAACCTGCTATTCACCATCTTTCTACAGAAAGCTGTAGGCTTAACTTACCTGGACTCAGCTCCATGGGGGTCACTCTCAGATGACATCTCAAGGAGGTCTTTGGACATCCGACTTAAGGTCAGAAAATTGTCATTGAATGCCTCTAACTCTTCTGAGGGTAGGCTGTGAGGTTCTTCTGAAGGATCTGAAACAGTCATTCAGGAAACAGGTAAACAGCATATGGTGCTGGAATTTGCCCAAACTGAATAAGCAACGTAAACAGGTTCCACCCAGATTTGCCCCCACCCACTATTGTTCTGCCTTGATTTTCTTTCATTTCTGCCTTCTTTGCTTATGGGAAATGATGCTTTGTATTTGAAAGAGTTGCCTGTAAAACTTAAGTCTCCCTTCTCCTCAACTGGCCCATGGTTCAGCAGCCTAGGTGTAGGCAAACAGTCCATGTAAAAGAAACAGAATATTTAGGCAAATTTCTACAAACTACTGTAGATCTAAGAATGGAAATAAATATTCCTATGTTTGATTTCAAGGCATATGTTTGTTGACATTGATGTAACTGTCTTTTTTCATATAGCTTCTCACATAGCCTAGATTGACAGAATATGTAGCCAAGGATGACCTTGAATTTCACAGTCCTTTATCACTACTTGCTAAATATTATGATTACAGATGCAAATCACTGTCCTGTTTACAAGGCTCTGGTGCTTAAATCTAGAGTTTTGTGTATTTAGCACTCTAGCAATTGAACTATATCTCCAACCCATAAAACCATCTAAATTATCATATTATGATTTAAGTTGTCACCATCACTGGGTGCTATACCCTTCCCTTTGAAAAGGTGTTAAATAAGTAACTTCCTGGTTGAAAGGAATAAACACTAACAGTATTTCACACTGAACTGAAAAAAATATTTAGTTTTGGGTGGTTAATAGTAACTTCCAGTTTTTCAGCAAGCAGATTTCCCCACTGAAAGTAATTTACATTGTTCCCAATCAAAGACAGACCTCAATATATTTACAGATTAAAACTTCCTTTAAATTATTTAGCTCAGTGATTTTCAAATTATGATACACTTAGATAAATTAAGTTTGAGATGAAGTTCTTTCCCCACAATCCCAAAGCAATTAGAGAGTCACCTAATCTCATTTATATTTGAGGACTCTTGATAAGATTTACTGTGAAATAAAAAACACAAAAATCCTAAAAGATGGTGTTATATAAAAAAAAAAAAAATAAAGCAATCATCACCCTCACTTGCTAGATAGGAAAAATGAAGATCCACGGAAAAATAGTCATGCACCATACAACGAAAAGTTGTACTACGTCGAAGTATATTTAATCCAATGGTACGACAAGCTGCTTTGCTACAACTTGTAATTCTAAGCTTTGAGCTGTTCTCTTCCCCTGCATCCAGACTTAATTTAAGCTCAAAGAACAACAACAAATTCCAGAAGGCAGTACCAAATAAAAGACTGGTAATATTGCAAAGCTGAGAATGTTAAGTGTACTTCATAGCTCATGATGAGCACAAAATGCACAAAGTCAACATGACGAAGATACAAAGATCGTGCATGATAACCAGCCTTGCTAATAAAAGAGGACCCAAGAATCAGGAGTATGATGAAATAATACATGAAAGATTAACCCGAAGTCAAGTATTGCATGACCTGCCTATAATCCCAACACTAGGAGTTTGGAGGTAGAGGCAGAAAGCTACTTAGTTCTAGACATGACTAGACTATGTAGCAATCCTCAGACCAAGCTGAACTATATGGCAAGACCTTGTCTCAATAATACTAACAATAATTAAAAAGGAACTGGCAGAAAACACATTGAGACAAAAATACTTCACATAAGTCCCTTGCCTACAAAAGAAGAACTAAAACTATTTTTAACAACAACAAAACTAAACTTAAAGATCCAACATAAGAAAGCAAATTAAGTGGCCACTTATTCTTCCATTGGATCTTATACCAGAAAAAAAAGTGAGCTCTAACCAAAGCTTCAGGACAGCAAACACATCTGCTGGAATAGAGAAGCAAGCACCTTTATCATGTTCACTACCCGAGTCTGAGCACTGCAGCACACACATATGAGAGGTGTTCTTGTAGTTTGAGAGGTGTCCTTGTACAGGGAGGTATGCACTGATCCATGTTTTAGCAAAGTCACAACGTTTGTAATTAACTTTCAAATGGATCAAAAAAGCACAAGTGCATAAAGGCGTTCTTTGCTCTGCTGCCCCCTCCCCCACCGCTTTTCTTCTTTTCCTCTCTCTCCTTTTCCCTCTCTCCCTCTTTTCTGCTAATTTGTCTCAGAACATCCACATACACAGGAGTTTGTTGCATTTTTCCCCTACTCTTCTGCCCATTTTCTGAAAGTTTAAAACTACTTCAAAAAGTTGTTAATAATAGCAAAGAAAACGTTAGAACGAATGATATTGTTAACGAATTTGTTTTAAAAATTCTGACATGGACTTTGAGCTTCAAGAACAGCATTATAAATACAGGTAGAAATAAAAAAGCATGCAGAGCAACCTTGAAGGAGATTCTTGACTACATCTGGAAGTAACCAAAAACTCAAGCAGCTGGGTACACCTGTGAGGGAATTTTCTTGATTGGATTTTTTAATTTTTTTTTTTCATTTTTCTGAGACAGGGTTTCTATATATAGCCTTGGCTGTCCTGGAACTTACTCTGTAGACCAGGCTGGCCTCGAACTCAGAAATCTGCCTGCCTCTGCCTCCCAAGTGCTGGGATTAAAGGCGTGCACCACCACTGCCCAGCCACCACTGCCCAGCCTTGATTGGATCATTTGAGATGGTAATATCTTCTTCCTACATTCTGGGCCACATCTTCTGGTGTCTGCCTAGATCAAAGGGAGGCTTTTGTATTTTGCTGTTTTGTCCTCTTTCTCAGTAGAAAATCCCTTCCTTCACTGGCATTAAGGCTGAATTCATTGCAATTTTGGCGTATTCTGAAGACCAGCTGAGGCATTCAGCCTCATGAACTGAACAACAATCAGAATTTTGGACTTTATGTTGGGAGACTGCCATTGTGAGAACAGCAGATGATACTGAGGCTAAAGCACATACTGGAAAGGCATTGTTAAAAGAGCATCCAACTTAAGGTCCCCGTCAGGAGAAAACAGAATGTAACAGAATCCCATTGAAAAACACAAAAGGAGAGACTTTTTTCTTGAAATGAGGAATTTACTCTATAGTTAGAAAGAACAGCTTGCCACTGTAAAAAGCAGTTGAAAAAGAATCTCCCTGATCTTGTTACTAAGTGGCCAAGAGCCTAAGACAAGATAGGCCTGGTGGAAATATGATCAGAATACAATGCATCAAAAAATTTGAATAAACAAACAAAAAATACTTCTTCCATGAAGGAAATCTGAGGAAAAAAATGGTGAAGTCTCAAAGTTTAGAAAGCATAAGATTAAGTCACAGAAGAATATAGAGCCTGGATTGTTCCTGTAGATGTTTTAAAAGAAACTGGAGCCACTTCAGTTCTTATATCCACAAAGCCCTCCCTGCAGGAAAAAAAAAAACAAAAACAAACAAACAAAAAACAAAACAAAACAAAACAACAACAACAAAAAAAACCGACTGGACTATTAGGCTCAACCAAACAATGGTATAAACAGACAGAAGACAGTGAAGAGATATCTGGTATTGTACAAAGAAAAGAAAGCTAGATCTACTAATTGCATACATTCAGGTCATTCATCATAACCGGCATGTCTTGGGCCCCTGTCAAGCTGGCTAGCCAGGCAACGCTCTTGCCCAGCAAGTCTGGCAGTGTGAGTTTGATCTGCAGAATCCATGTGAAGATGTAATGAGAGGAGTGGCTTGGCAAAGTTGTCCTCTGTCCTTGCCATATCCTACCTTCCTCCTTCCCTGCACATCATCCATATACCCATACACACACAATATGCAGAGAAATATTAGAAAGGTGTTTTGAAGACAGATCATGTCAAGAATACCATTATCAAACTTGTAAGATGAGTGAAAATGTTGAAGAGGGTGTCTTTGGGTTAGGAAAGAGAACTTAATCCACAGGAATTTTGAGCAAGAAAGAAACAGGAATGAAATCTTAAGATAAATTGTAACTCACTGAGATGTATTTATTATTTTCTTGATTAGCATGTGTATTAGCTTTTCATGGTCACCTTGCCTCAAGAATTCTATGTCAAGATCCAGGTCAGAAGCCTGTGTCTTCCAGCCTCAAGATCTGGATAACAGGTGTGCCTTCCATTTCAGGATTGCAGTTCATTCCAGAATTGTCAGTCAAATTGACAACCAGAAAATAGCCATCATGGCATGTGACTTAAGAAAGTGAGCAAATAAAAAGACTTCATTGTTTATTTTAGTGATGAGGTAATGCCAAAAATCTAAAAAGAGAAAGAAACACTCTCAACTTCCTAGGGTTTTTTTTTTTTTCAGTTTTCTTGAATTTTAAGAAATACACACAAAATAATGAACTGTTAAAATTTTACAGTTTCTGGTCTAAAATGTGGCAATTTTATATAGTTAACTTGGCAGCCATATTCTGGTGAAAATAATTCACAAGCATCTATATTTTCATTCTATTAAGCTTTTGAATCTTTATTCTTGCCTACAATTTAAAAGTACTGTGCAAAGTAGCAGGAATCTACCCTGCCTCCCTGCGGCTCTGTTACTACCAGGCAGTGGGCAACGTTCAAGGATGAGGGAGCCAGCTGTTACTCTCTTTGAAGCTATTCAGGCTGGAAACAGAACGAGCAAGTAGAATTCCATCCTAAACGCTGGTCTGTTTCCTAGCAGCTTGGGCACTAGGGCATTGCCTGGGCACTAGGGCATTGCCTGAGCCCTTGGGCCCTTGTTAGATAATGCAGGCACACTCCCTCAGTGTGCATTTGTACAAGACGATAGTGGGCCTGTCCATGCAGTGTCAGTTGGGAAGACCTGCTTTAAAAGCCTCAACAGCTCAATTTCTCCCCAAAGAGGGCAGACAGAAGATTTTGTAAAGCTGAAGACGTTAATCCTTCATTGCAGTTGAAGGAAAGATAAAAAATATATTCTTTTTTTAAATTATTTTTTTACTATATTTTAAGTGTGTGTGCATGCACACATATACACACCAGTCCATACATGAGGATGTCAGAGAGAAACTTCGGGGGAATTCTAACATGCGTGTTTCTGTGATTAATTTCTTTGTTTGTTTGTTTGAGATAGTTCCTTTTTACAGCCCTAGCTATTCTGGAGCTCTGTAGACCAGACAGGCCTGGAATTCACAGAGATTGCCTGCCTCTGCCTCCCAAGTGCTGAGATTAAAGGTTATCACCATCTTCCTTCTGGGATAATATACCAGCTGCCAATCTTGGCTAAATGGCTTTATACTCTGAAACAATCTGCTGACCCAAGCATCTTATGTCACAACTTATTTGTGTGTTGTTTAGGTAGAGTAAAACTACATTAAAAATACTTGAAATAAGTGATGCCAAGTATTTTTGTGTGGTATTTGGGATAGCTAAGGAGATAAGACATAAGGGAGGAGAATGCCTTTTGTGTTTGTAAGATATAAAGATGAAAGGGAGCTGTTGGGCGCTGTTGGGCACTCGCCAACACCAGCCACGTAAACTCCGTACATCTGCTCAACGCCAGCCACATAGACATGTTTACTCTGCACACCTGCGTATGCTTGCCTTTCCTGCTGCACCCTCTCCAAATGGGTGACGCAGTGGTCAGCAGACACTGCAGAGCCAATCAGGCATTGACACATCCACACAATAGGGTTTATAAGCCAACCGCTCCAGAGGGCGGGGTCCTTCTCTAGATTCAAACTTGGGCGCTCCTAATAAAGTGTGGTTGAAAAGAATCCTGCTGTTGTCATCGTCCTTCCTGCTGGCAGGTAGTCGCAACAGGGAGCCACATTTGACATTGCCTGGAGGGCCAAATCCCAAAGGCTTGAGTGCACAGAGACCCAGATCCAAACATGACTGGCAAAAAAATTAAGAAAAGAAAAGAAAAGAAAAGAAAAGAAAAGAAAAGAAAAGAAAAGAAAAGAAAAGAAAAGAAAAGGCTGAGAAGCACCTAAAGAAATGTTCAACATCCTTAGTCATCAGAGAAATGCAAATCAAAACAACTCTGAGATTCTACCTCACACCAGTCAGATTGGCTAGGATAAAAGGCTCAGGGGAGTTGTGGAGAAAGAGGAACATTACTTCATTGCTGGTGGGATTGCAAACTGGTAAAACCACTCTGGAAATCAGTTTGGCAGTAACTCAGAAAATTGAACATAGTTCTACCAGAGGACCCAGCTATACCACTCCTGGGCATACACCCAAAAGATGCTCCAACATGTAATAAGGACACATGCTACACCATGTTCATAGCAGCCTTATAATAGCTAGAACCTGGAAACAACCCAGATGTCCCTCAACAGAGGAGTGGATGCAGAAATTGTGGTACATCTACACAATGGAGTACTACTCAGCTATTAAAAACAATAAATTTATGAAATTCTTAGGGAAATGGATGGACCTGGAGAATATCATCCTTAATAAGGTAACACAATCACAAAAGAACACACATGGTATACACTCTCTGATAAGTGGTTATTAGCCCAGAAGTTTGGAATACAGGAAGAACAACCCACAAACCACAAGAAACTCAAGAAGAAGGAAGACCAAAAGGTGGACATTTCATTCCTTCTTAAAAGGGGGAACCAAATACCCACGGAAGGAGTTGCAGAGATTAATTATGGAGCAGAGTCTGAAGGAAGGACAAGCCAGCCTAAATATAGCTATCTCCGGAGAGGCTCTGTCAGTACTTGACTAATACAGATGTAGAGGCTCACAGCCATCCATCGAACTGAGTACATAGTCCCCAATGAAGGAGTTAGAGAAAGGACCTATGGAGCTGAGGGGTTTGCAGCCCCTTAGGACAAACAACAATATGAACTAACTAGCACCCTCAGAGCTCCCAGGGTCTCAACCACCAAGGACTGCACATGATGTGTCTGATTGTTCTGACAGCACATGTATAGTAGAGGATTGCAAAGTCGATCATCAATGGGAGGAGAGGACCTCAGCCCTGTGAAGGTTCCGTGCCCCAGTGTAAGGGAATGCCAGGGCCAATAAGTGAGAAAGGGGGGGGGATGTGGCAGGCATGGGGAGGGGGAGGCAACAGGGGTCTGTTTTTGTTGCTTTTGTTTCTTTGTTGGTTTTTTGGAGGGGAAACTAGGAAAGGAGAAATTTACATGTAAATAAAGAAAATATCTAATAAAAAAAAGAAAAGAAGAGAAAGGGAGGGAGGGAGGGGAGAGAGAGATTGGGAGAGAGAGAGAGAGAGAGAGAGAGAGAGAGAGAGAGAGAGAGAGAGAGAGAGAGAGAGAACAAAGAGGAAAAAAGGAACCAACAGAAAAACAATCAAAATCAATCAATGGAATCATTTCAAATGACATTCTGCTGTACTCATAGACTGGTGTCTAGCCCAAGTGTCATCAGAGAGATTTCATACAGAAACTGATAGAAACAGATGCACAGACCCACAGCCAAATACTAGGTGGCTCTCTGGGAATCCTGCAGAAAAGCTATGGAGTGGGATGGGGGGTGGGAGTGAGGTGGACAAAGTATTGTAGAAGCCATAGGGGTGGAGAACACTACATGAAAACCCACAGAATCAACCACCTTGGGGTCATAGGGGCTTACAGAGACTGAACAGACAACCAGGAAGCTTACATGCTGCATGGGTCTGACCTAGGCCCTCTGCATGAGTGTCACAGTTGTGTAGCTTGGTCTTCTTGTGGGACTCCTAGCAATGGAATCAGGGCTGTCTTTCTCTGACTTTTTTGGTTCCTTTTGTACCCATTTTCCTTTACTGGTTGCCTCATTCATCCTTATTAGAAGGAGAGGGGCTAGTATCATTGAAATTTGATATGCCATGTTTGCTGGCAACCATAGGAAGCCTGCCCTTTTTTGAAGAGAAACAGGAGTATATTGGGTGTGGGGAGGCAGTCAGAGAGGGAAGGACTGGGAAGGCTGGAGGGAAGGGAAACTGCAGTCTGCAGTCAGGATGTAATATTTGAGAGAAGAATAAATAAAATTAGTAAGAAGAAAAAACTGAAACAGAGAACAAAGCTAACATTTTATAAGCAAAATCTATCCATTTACCTGCAGGCTTTCTCAGTATATTTAATTCTTTCTCCAAAGTGTCTAAGGCTTGTTGATCAGCAGTGTCACCTCCGAAAAGCTCACTCTGGTCAGTGATGTCAATGTATTCAACTTCTGAAATTTCAGAAGCAGCTCTGGATGGCAATTGAGCAGCTGCACTTTTTGATCGGGTATAAGAAGACAAAAGGCTGCTGGTGTCTTTTTTATCAGAATTGGAAACAGGAATATTTGCTGTTGATGGTCTCTGTGATTTTTGTCCTATAATAAGAAAAGAAAGTAAACAACTGCTTTAAGACCCCAAGTGGAAACCTGGTAGCATGGTGCATGCCTTTAATCCCATAATCCCTTTGGAGACAGAGGCAGGCGGATCTCTATACCTTGGAGGCCAGCCTTGGCTGGACAAACAGGGCTACACAAAGAAACCTTGTCTTAAAGAAAAAAAAAGAGAGAGAGAGAAAGAAAAAGAAAAGGAAAGGAGGGAAGAAAGAAAGAAAAGAAAAGAAAAGAAAGAAAGAAAGAAAGAAAGAAAGAAAGAAAGAAAGAAAGAAAGAGAAAGAAAGAAAGGAAGAGAGAAAGACTGGTAGGAAGTTAGGGAGGGTGGGAGGGAGGAAAGAAGGAAAGAAGGAAGATCCTACGTGTGTGTGTGTGTGTGTGTGTGTGTGTGTGTGTGTGTGTGTGTACTTGTTTGTTTAATTTACTGTTTGCATACATATGTAAACATGCACATATGTTGGGGGCTGGAGAAATGGCTCAGTGGTTAAGAGCACCGACTGCTCTTCCAGAGGTTCTGAGCTCAATCCCCAGCAACCACATGATGGCTCACAACCATCTACCATGGGATCCGATGCCCTCTTCTGGTGTGTCTGAAGACAGCAACAGTGTGCTCATATACATTAAATAAATAAATAAATAAATAAATAAATAAATAAAAACATGCACATATGTTAATGGAGACTGGTTAATGGAGAAAATATTCTCTTGGTCAGAAATATCATCCAACTCCTTTTGGAGAAGCTGTCTCTTTGGCAGAGATTGGACTCCAGTGTTTACCCAGTGAGCCTAGTTCCTCCTTGATCCACCATCCTAGCAATGGGATCACAAGCACACTTCATCATGCCTGACATTTTTACATGAGATCTAGGGATCAAACTCAGGTCCTGGTACTTTGAAGTCAAGCACTTTACTGACTGAGCCATCCCCTGGGCTCCACCCCACAGTGCGCATTAACAATACTAGTTGCCACATTTTGGTCTTCCTTCTTCTTGAGTTTTTTGTAGTTTATGGATTGTATTCTGAACTTCTGGGCTAATAACCACTTATCAGAGAGTGCATACCATGTGTGTTCTTTTGTGATTGGGTTACCTCACTCACTTCATTCCTTCTTAAAGGGGGGAACAAAATACCCATGGAAGGAGTTGCAGAGACTATGGAGCAGAGACTGAAGGAAGGGCACTCCAGCCTGATAGAGCTGTCTCCTGAGAGGTTCTGACAGTACCCGACTAATACAGAAGTAGAGGCTCACAGCCATCTATTGAACTGAGACCAGGGTCCCCAATTAAGGAGTTAAAGAAAAGACAGAAGGAGCTGAAGGGTTTACAGCCCCTTAGGATGAACAACAATATGAACTAACTAGTACCCTCAGAGCTCCCAAGTATTAAACCACCAACCAAGGAGTACACATGGTGGGACTGATGGCTCTGGCAGTATATGTATAATAGAGGATGGCCAACTCAGTCATCAATGGGAGGAGAGGCCCTTTGACCTGTGAAGGTTCTGTGCCCCAGTGTAGGGGAATGCCAGGGCCAGTAAGCTGGAGATGATGGGCTGGCGAGCAGGGGAAGTGGGGAGGGAACAGGGGTTTGTTTTTGTTGTTTTTTGGGAGGGGAAACTGGGAAAGGAGAAATCATATGACATGTAAATAAAGAAAATATCTAAAAAAAAGTAAAATAAAATAAACAATACTAGTTGTTTCCCTCCTGAACACAAATCAACAGAGTTCATCAAACAATATTGATGGGAAGGGCAAGTTTTGATTGTCACTTATCTGAGCTATCCACAATTAATTAATCTCAAATTACATCCATGGTGGCATAAGCAATTCCCCTGAGTTATTTTTCTGCACTCAGGAAAAGAGAATCTAATTTTAATAGCAGCTAAGACAAAATATCATATGATATAGGCCAGCTTTAGACTAGTGTAACACAAATGCTCTATTCTAGTCTATCCAAAGTCAGGTGCTCTTATATGCTCCTGAAATTCTAGGAAAATACCACATTCTGCCTTGTAAAGGAAACAAAATGATACACACACACATGGTATATCCCTAAAGAACTCAGTTGACTTATCAGGATGTTTGTTTATTTATTTATTTATTTATTTATTTGATAAGAAGAGAGATAGGCTACTGTTGAGGGCTAGACCAGGTCCTGACTTTCCCAGAGGTCTTGATACATAGAGAAGGAACTTAGTTCCCTGTCTAAAACCAGATACAGGTTTGGCAATGTCTGTAATGTCCTGGGGCCAACACCTTGGGGGATGGGCAGTTTTAGATCCTGAAAACTCAGCAATTCCCTCTGTATGAATGTGTTTCACTGACTTTCTCTCATTTGTCTTTTCAGAAGAACTGTATAATTTTTAATAATTCCATTCAAAATAGATTTTTCTCTCATACAATAAATCCTAATCACAGTTTCCCTCTTTTCACGCTCCCTAGCTCCCCTAACTCCTCCCCTTTCTCCATCTCTCCCTTCCATTTCCCTTTCAGAAAAAAGCAGGTTTCCAAAAGATGACAGCCAAACAGTACACAAGATACAATAAGACAAGGCAAAAGTCCTCATTTTGAGGTTGGAAAAGTCCACAGCATAGGAAGAACAGAATCCCAAGAGCGGGAAAAAAGAGTTAGATACACCCACTCCTGCTGCCAGGAGTCCCAAAAGAGCATCAAACTAGCAGCCATAACACATGCAGAGGACCTAGGGTAGACCCGTGCAGCCCCCATGCTCACTGTTTCAGTCTCTGAGAGTCCATGTGAGCCCTGCTTAAGTTGGTTCATTGGGCCCCGTTCTCCTCATGTCCTCCACCCCTTCTGCCTCCTAAATTCTTTGCTCCCTCTCTTCTGTGGGGTTCTAGATAATTACTTGGCATACGCTATCACCTTGTACAGAAATTCTAACTGAAGCTTCCCCATCTGCTTGATCCTTGTATCCCTGCCTCTCCCACTTAGGAGCTTGTCACTGAAAAACAGTGTTTTAGTTCAGGTCACACTAGTTTGTAAAAACACTGATTTAGAAAGAAAGTGAGAGTTCATGTTTAAGTTTTATAAATCTGAATTCATTCTCTAGTGCTCCTGGCCCTTCAATGGCATGGTTCCAGAACAGACCAAATCAGGTTACTACTCTCTCACTGGCTCAGACAGAATTGTTTCCATTTCAGAGGTTGGCTCAGTTGATTTCTTTAGTATGTAATCTTTTGCTACAGAAAGAATGGGAAATCTTTAAATTCTATAAAGCATAAGTGATTCCAAAATGTCTCCTTTTAGCAAAAAGATTCATCAACAAAAGCCACCATAAATTTCAAGAAGTGGACTCAAAGATTCACAGGACATGTGTATCGCTTCGATTTACCATCAGATTTATAGAATTATTTCAAGTTAAATGTAAAAAATTTAAAATACAAGTTTGTAAACTCTTAAATGAATTTTGTGTAAGTTTTGAGATATGTAACTGTAATTATCATAGAAATCATAATTGAGCATATCCTCAAAACATAATGTCACAATACAGACTCAAAAAATTTAAATTAGAGCCAGGCGGTGGTGGCGCACGCCTTTAATCCCAGCACTTGGGAGGCAGAGGCAGGCGGATTTCTGAATTCGAGGCCAGCCTGGTCTCCAGAGTGAGTTCCAGGACAGCCAGGGATATACAGAGAAACCCTGTCTCGAAAAAAAAACCAAAAAAAAAAAAAAAAAAAAAAAAAAAAAAAAAAAAAACAAAAAACAAAAAAATTTAAATTAAAAAATTGACTATGAAAGTCACCATGTATAAAATAAAGAGTAAGTTTGTCTCGTTTTGTTCTTTTATTCTGTGTTGAATGTAGTAGACGCTCTCAGAAGCCTCTGGATGCAATGTGTGAATAGTTAATTAAAACTCACTAAGGTAACACACAGAGGGTCCTTATTGTAATGAACATTACAAAAACCAATTTTAAAAATTACTTTACTAAATGTAATTATGAGTAAATTAAGTCTCTGACCCTTTTGTGATTGTGTGCAGAAAAATTTCTAAAGAATGGTAATCAACAGGCATTTGCCTGTGTATTGATCCTTGTTAAAATGCCCTCAAGAATTATTTTGGTGACCAAAATTGAAAGTGGTTTTCCTTTTATAGACTATGGAAAGACTCTTTCTGCCATTCATAGCAAGGAAGAAACAAGCTGCCACCCCCACATCAGGTCTGCCCCAGTAGAGAAGCAGTTATTACAGGAATTCTTTACAGAACACAAATGTCCTGGATCTCTGGAAATATTCTTTCTTCCATGTCATGAAGCCTCATGAAATGCAAAGTTTAAACACATTTATATTTCTCATTGAAACATAGCAAATACAAGGAATTGTTATTAGTAAGGCCTGGGGTTCTCACAACAACAACAACAAAACTGAAGTGGAAAAGCTATAAAGTAACATAGATGGCCTTCAGAAAACTCAAGAGAGGCATCTGGTAGCTGCTGCTTTCAGCAGCATCTGGATGCCACTGCATTTCGAGTTAATTGATCCCAACTGAAAGAAAATGTGCCCAGGGGATAGATCAGACATGCTAGCACAGAGCATAAGGCCATAGCATCATCCCTGCTGAAAACAGGCTACACTATAGTTTGAAGTCACCAAGACACAGAGATTTTATTTATTTATTTATTTATTTATTATTTATTTATTTTCCTACAGGTACACATCTCATTCACTTCAGAATTTAATTTATGATCTTATTAATATCTTTTTGTTAAGGTTAAGACTCAACACATGAAAAATGCCAGTTGAAGCAGTCATCCCATACTAAAACACACACACACAGACCCCCACACACACATAAAAACATACACTACTATCACTGACGATGTCGTATCAGAAAAACATTAATTTGATTGATTCTAGTAAGATTCTAGATATAACAAATTCGTTTTGATGATACCTTAAGACCATATGTTCTATACTTAGTACTGAAACTATACTACATATTGAAAAGATAATCTATCATGGTATTAATGAGCACAAAACCACTAATGAGATCATGACATAAATCAATCACCAACTAATGCATAATGTACTTGTAACTGCTATTCTATAAATAAAAGAATTGGTGACACAACTATAGCATATGCTTTGCTTTAGCATTTTTTTTCTGTGCAGGTGTAGAGGGGCTAGCAGTCAATATAGAATTCTTTCCTCCATCACTCATATATTTTAGACATTTCTCATGGAACCTGGAAATCACTAATTCTTCTTAGATTGGCTGGCCAAGAAGGCCCCAGGGATCTCTTTGTTTCTACTTCTCTACTGTCTGGATGATGGGCTTGTTCCACTGTCCCCAACTTTTATTTGAGCTCTGGGATCAAGCTCATGTCTCCTTGCAAGTGTGAAAAGCAAATTTTTCTACTGAGGCACTATCCAGACTTCTTGTGTAACATTTTAGCAACAAGATTTTTATCAAAGAACCCAAGATTTTAATTAATAAGTAAGTTTGCAAAACTTACTTATTAATTATTGGAATACTTGCTACCCTGCATACTTTTAAGAATTTCTGTTAAATATAAAAATGTGTTCTTAAAGACTTCTAGGAACACAAAGAACGTTAGCTGATACAGAACGGTTTTGTGGGGAAAATGCTTAGCTGAGTTGCTAAGAACCTTATTATCTGTCCTCACTGAATCAGAAATCAGCTTGGGATCTGACATATGATAACCCACACCTCACTTTTAAAGTACAGAAATAGACAGTGTAATGTCTCAAATTCCATTCAACTCTGAGGACCTGTGAACTAATACTTATTTCACTTCTATGATAAAAATAATTTGTTAACCTCTAAATCTGCCAAATACTGTGTCACAATTAAGGTATTCTAAAATGCATCAGACATCATCCCTGATGTCTGTATGCACTCCAGAATACTAGAACTGGTCTTCAATGTGCAAGTTACTTCCTGCTTTCTAACCAAGGTAAGATACATGAGAAAATGTAAGGTAGACCATTCCTTCCAGGAGAGAGAAGAAATTGAGTGAAGGACTAGGTGAACAACACTATTTAGCAAGGCCTCAAAGACCTGAGGAGGTAGCATCTGATCTGAGATCATAAGTAACCCTGTAGGGGCTTGATTGATTATGGAAGTAGGGTCAAGGAAGCTTCTACCTGGCCGATCTCAAGTATGAGGACAGCAGGAGTTAGCAATCTCCACCTTTGCAACCTAGTATCATAAAGCCAGCTCTCCTACTACCAATCTTATCAGGAATTTACTACCCTGACAGTTATCAGGCTTCACTCCTTATCTGACTTTTAAAGGTTTTTTTGGTTTGTTTGTTTTCATCCAGACCCTAAAGTGCCTTAGTATGTAGATGAAGTCTCTTCCAACACCCCTATCATGGCCACACAAATCTTGCCTCAGAGACCCTGGACTGCACCAGGGTGTGTTCATTGCTTACATTCCTGCAGACCAAGATCCTGTACTGCACCCACCCACATGCATCTAAGCTTCACTCCCTCCAGTCCAGGTGAGTGTGCAACAGTCATGGCTGTACCGAGAGAGAAGTGGGCACTGAGCGAGCAGCACAACCTCAAGAAGTTCTGAGGACAGAGTGGGATTCTGCAAAGCATCCTGAACCAAAGGGAGAACCATTTGCTTAAGCTAAAAATAAGAATTTTGTCTTCCTAGGAACAGAGAGGAGCCAGTGAGAGAACAGGGTGGGAGGAGATGTTATAAGAAGAGATGTGGAAGAACTTCAGGTACAGTCATTTATCAGAAGGAAGATTATTGGGGGTAAGGGTTACCTTCCACTGCTAGCTGTATTATGTTTTTATGTAAATAAATGTCAAGATCTTTGCTCACATTAAAATATAAGCCCCATCAATGATAAAATGTATGAATTATTTTTTTACTGAAAATATGAGCAATTCACTCACTGATTATAAACAGTACAAATGGTTAGAAAGTTAGGAGTGTTTTACAAAGTGTAGAAGTAAAATTAGAGCACAAGCCAAAGTTGGACAGCGAGCAAGGACTCAGCTGGCCAGTGAAAGTTGAAGTAGTTAAGTTTGGGCTGCGTTTTCAAAGGGGAATCAGCATTTACAAATGAATTGGTCTTAGCAGAACAAGTCAACTTGACTTCCTGCTGTCCAGCTGAAGATGTTCCACGGTGTTTGTCAAATTTACAAACACACAAAAAGTTGAGGGAGCTTGAATGAGAGAGAGACTTGCTTCCTAACATGGATGTATTCTATGCTTTTTACCTCCACAGGTTTTAAGGACCTTTCAGAAGTTAACATTTCTACATGCACTGGCATCAGTTCCGAGTATAAAATTTCTACAGCCTGCTACACTGCCAGGTATAGTTAATTTTATTTCAGGCCACTGTCTCTCTGTCCAGAACCCATTTCCAATTCTCCTAACTGGTCATTGTTATTACCTTTTAAAGACTCAACTAAATATCCTATAATCTCTAACATCTGACATATCTATTTTATCATCCTACCTCCAAAAAAAAAAAATAGCATGAACAGATCTCTCTTGCAGCTGACATATTATAATTTAATTTGTACATTCTTATGTTTAGCAGTTTCCTCAAAATAAGACCTTGGAAGAATATACAGTAATACCACAGAGAATGACTGACAACTGCAGATTATTGGCTGTTTTGCTTATTCCTGTAAGGATCAACATTTCTAGTGGAGAGATCAACACATTTGCATTAGAACATGTTTTATGTTTGATGTTGACATTGGCATCTGATAACCTCTGGATGGATTCTTGGGTCAGGTTTCTTTTTTATCTCCAGTAACTGGCCGTGGTCGGCCGAGGACATGTGTTGCAACAAAGGATTTTCATAGTAAATTACTCACTGATGCATCTGCTCCAGATTGATACTTAAATAGCATCTGGCTATTTACTTAGGAATATTTGTCTTTGTAACTGAATTCTCACAGCATGTGTTTAAATTTATTTTCAATAATACACAATGACTAGAAACACTGTTCTCCCTGACCAGGAAGCAGGAAGCAGCAAACTTGAGGTTCCTTTTAAATTTGAAGTGACAGTAAGTATCTAATCATTGAACTCCAGAAATGTTATCATAAATGGATGGTCTGATATTAAAAATATTATTTCTGATGGTAGATCAACAGAACTTCATGTAGAAAAGATCTAAGCTAGTCAAGGAGACTTATTCATTTAGGGCAAAAGAGACATATAAATCATATGTATATTAGCAAATAATATGTAATTAAATTTCTGGGTTAAAGAGAGGCTTTAAACCAAAGGAAATATCCCATTTTGTCATGGCTATTACTCCTAAGCTTCAATCTCCCTGAGATGAGGGAAAAATATTCATGCATCCTTTTATTCCCAGACTCTCACATGGTGTTAGCATGTCACACACATTCCACACTCATGTTGAGATGATATAATTCTTTTAACTATACATTGCAACTTCATGGGAACACAGGGAAAAAAAAGCAAATATACTATAGCATGTATGATGGGTAATTCTAACCTACTAGTGACAAATCCATCAGGAAAATACCTGTGATAGATACCTAACCGTGTTTTATCTGTGTATATATAACTCACAAAAATAAATAAATAAATGTAGTTATAATCTTTAGAAAATAAAGTTCCCAGGATGAAAACATTAGATTTAAGATTAAATGCTATGGATCCTGGATATAAGTTGCATTGTCAATATAGTTCAGTGACTTTACAGTTATATACAAATAATAAGATTTCTAAGCCTCCATTGGATTCCTCCTCTCAGAGCTTGGGAGATCCAACAGAAGAAGAGGCAGAAAGAGTCATAGGGGGTGTAGGACACCAGGAGAACGTGGTCCACTGAATCAACTAAGTGAGACACATATGAGCTAACAGAGTCTGAGGCATCAAGCATGGAGCCTGTGAGGGTCTGTACCAGATCCTCTGCAAATATATTATGGCTGTTAGCTGGATGTTTCTGTGGAGCTCCTAATAGTGGGAGTGCGTTTGTCTTTGACTCTTTTGCCTGCTTTTGAGATTCTCCTCCTGTAGAATCTGTCTTGTCCAGCCTCGACATGAGGGCTTTTGCTGTGTTTTACTTTATGCTGTAGGTTGTTGGCTCTTGGAGGCCTGTTCTTTTTCTGAGAGGATACAGAGGGCGTGTGGATCCTGGAGAGACAGGACAGAGTGGGGGGTAGGCAAGGAACTTGGCGGAGAAAAGGAAGGGGAAACTGTGGTGAGGTGAATTGTATGAGAGAAGAATCTATTTTCAATTAAAAGGGAATCAAGAAAAAGAACATGAAATATAGCATAAAACAGATAATATGTAAAGAACTTATATAGATATTCTTTGAGGATTGCTCAAAAACATACCACATTCTAAGCTATGTTTTTGATATAATTCACTAATATGTTGCTATGGAAAATAACTAGTAATATAATTTATCTTTGAGAGAACTAATGAGCTTATTTGGCAGCTTGATTATCTTTCTTTATCTTGTAGAACACAGTATAACTGCACAAAACTTTCAGATGACTAATAGTTTGGAAAGAATCAAACAATGAAACAAAGTGAGCCAGTAATATGACACTTCTGCCTTCCCATTGACTGTACCTGTCTTTTGCTGTTGCGTATTTGGAACTGGGTTTTCATCACTCTGCTGATCACACAAGCTGTCTGTACTACCAGCATACTCACTTAAGTTGCTCACTGGGATCCACATTTTGTCTTCTACAACTGAAAAATAATAATGCAATTTAAAGTATATAGTATGGTAAGTCCCACAACCCATAATGTTCAGGGAACACAGGAGAAGAGAACATAGAGAGAATGTTATAGCCAGAAGACACAGAGAACTATGAAATGCTCTTATCCATATAATGCACCCATTGGAATCCTGCACTCTAAAGAGTAGCATTTGTCTACACTGGGATCTACAAGACTTTACAGGTTATCAGTGAGTCATAGATAAAACAGGCACTCAGTCATTCTTACTATTCCTGGAAATCTACTGATATATGCTTGGATAATGTGGTTCATCTTTCAGTTGTATGATCCTACAAGGCTTCAATGGAAAGGAAGCAACCCACAGTCACAGAGATAGTTCTTTTAAACTCAGTGGGGTCACAAAACAAAATGAAAATGTAGAAACTTGGAAAAGAAACTCATAAAGAAGGAGGGTGTCTAACTTAATTTTATGTCAACTTGACACAAGCTAAAGTCATTTAGGAATAAGTATTATTTATTTATTTATTTATTATTAGATATTTTCTTTATTTACATCTTGAATGATATCCCCTTTCCCAGTTTTCCCTCTGAAAAAAACCCTGCTTCCTCCCACTCCGTATGCTCACCAATCCACCCTCTCCCACTTCCTGGCCCTGGCATTCCTCTATACTGGGTCCTCACACAGGACCAAAGGTCTAATTGAGAAAATCCCTCCATAAGATTGGCCCGTTTTTTTTTTATTATTATTAATAAGTGACATGGGAAGGCCCAAATGACTTTGGATAGTGTAAAACCTGGGCTGATGGTCTTGAGTTATATAAGAAAGCAGAGCAAGCAAGCCATAAGGAACATGCCAATAAACAATACCCTTCCAAGGCTGAAAAATAATTTTCTAAGCAAATGGAGTAGCCATTCTAATATCGAATAAAAGCAGCTTTCAACCAAAAGTTATCAAATGAAAAGGAAATGCACTTCATACTTATCAAAGAAAAATCTACCCAGATGAACTCCCAATTCTAAGCATCTATGCTTCAAATGCAAGGGCACCTACATTCATAAAAGTAATTTTACTAAAGCTCAAAGTACACATTGTACCTCACACAAAATAGTAGGAGATTTCAACACTACACTTTCATCATGGACAGTTCATGGAAACAGAAAATAAACAGAGACACAGTGAAACTAACAGAAGTTATGGACCAAATGGATTTAACAGATATCTATAGAACATTTAATACTAAAACAAAAAAATATACCTTCTTTTCAGCACCTCATGGTACCTTCCTCAAAATTCACCATATAATTGGTTGCCTATATAATCGGTCCCCCATATACTCAAATACACTGAAGAAGAGTAGATGGCAGGAAATGATCAAATACAGGGCTGAAATCAACCAAGTAGAAACAAAAAAAAATCTATACAATGAATCAACAAAACCAGGAGCTGGTTCTTTGAGAAAATCAACAAGATAGATAAACCCTTAGCCAGACTAACCAGAGGGCACAGAGACAGTATCCAAATTAACAAAATCAGAAATGAAAGGGAGACATAATAACAGAAACTGAGGAAATTTTTTAAAAAATCATCATGTGCTACTACAAAAGGCTATACTCTACAAAACTGGAAAATCTGTATCTATTGGACAATTTTGTAGAGAAATACCAGGTACCAAAGTTAAATCAAAAACAGATCAATCATCAAAACATTCCCATAATTCCTAAAGAAGTGAAGCAGTCAAAGTCCTGAAACAACAACAACAAAAAAGCCCAGGACCGGTAGGGTTTAGTTCAGAGTTCTGTCAGACCTTCAAAGAAGACCTGATACCAATACTCTTCAAACTATTCCACAAAATAAAAATAGAAGAAAGACTATTTCGTTCTATGAAGCCACATTTACACTGATACAAAAACCACACAAGATCCAATGAAGAAAGAGAACTTCCGACCAATTTCCCTTATGAATATGTATCCAAAAATACTCAATAAAATTCTCACAAACCAAATCCAAGGTACCATTAAAATCATCATTCACCATGGTCAAGTAGGATTCATTTCAGGGATACAGTGATGGATCAATATGCAGAAATCAATCAACATAATCCACTATATAAACAAACTCAAAGAAAAAAACCACATGACCATTTCATTACATGCTGAAAAAGCCTTTGACAAAATTTAACTCCCCTTCATGTTAAAAGCCTTGGAAAGATCAGGAATTCAAGGCCCATACTTAAACATAATAAAAGCAATATACAGCAAACCAGTAGCCAACCTCAAACTGAATGGAGAGAAACCTGAAGCAATTCCACTAAAATCAGGGACTAGACAAGGCTGCCCATTTCCTATCTATTTAATATAGTACTTGAAGTTCTAGATAGAGCAATTAGACAACAAAAGGAAGTCAAAGTGATACAGATTGGAAAGGAAGAAGTCAAATTATCACTATTTGCAGATGATATGATAGTATATTTAAGTGAACCAAAAATTCCACCAGAGAGCTCCTAAACCTGATAAACAACTTCAGCAAAGTAACTTGATAAAGAATTAACTCAATCACTAGCCTTCTTCTTTCTATTCAAATGATAGACAGAGAAAGAATTTAGGGAAATGACAACCTTCCCAATAGTCACAAACAATATAAAATATCTTGGTGTGATTCTAACCAAACAAGTCAAAGATCTGTATGAGAAAAACTTCAGCTCTCTCAAGAAAGAAATCAAAATAGAACTCAGAAGATGGAAAGATCTCTCATGAAGATTAATATAGGAAAAAATGGCCATCTTGCTAAAAGGAATCTACAGATTCAATGCAATCCCCATCAAAATTCCAACTCAATTCTTCATAGACTTAGAAAGAACATTTCTCAAATTCATTTGGAATAACAAAAAACCCAGGATAGCAAAAGCTATTCTCAACAATAAAAGAACTTCTAGGGGAATCACCATCCCTGACTTCAAGCTTTACTACAGAGCAATAGTGGTAAAAACTGCATGGTATTGGTATAGTGACAGGCAGATAGATCAATGGAATAAAATTAAAGATTCAGAAATGAACCCACAAACCTATAGTCTCTTGATCTTTGACAAAGAAGCTAAAACATCCAGTAAAAAAAAAAAAAAAAAAAAAAAAAAAAAATTCAAAAAATGGTGCTGTTTCAACTGGCACACAATATGTAGAAGAATTCAAATTGATTAATTCTTATTACCTTGTACAAGCTCAAGTCCAAGTGGATCAAGAACATCCACATAAAACTGAATACACTAAATCTATATAGAAGAGAAAGTGGGGAAAAGTCTCAAACATATGGGCACAGGAGAAATTTCCTAAACAGAACACCAATGGGTTATGTTCTAACATCAATAATTGGAAAATGGGACCTCATAAAATGAAAAAGCTTTTGTTAGGCAAAGGATACTGTCATTAGGACAAAACAGCAACCAACATGTTGGGAAAAGATTTTTACCAATCCTCCATCCGACACAGGACTAATATCAAATATATACAAAGAACTCAAAGGAGTTAGACTCCAGAGAACCAAATAACCCTATTAAAAATGGGTAACAGAGCTAAACAGAGAATTCTCAACTGAGGAAATGTTCAACATCATTAGTAATGAGGAAAATGCAAATCAAAACAACCCTGAGGTTTGACCTCACACCAGTCAGAATGGCTCAATTCAAAAGAGGAACACTCCTCCATTGTTGGTGGAATTGCAAGCTGGTACAACCACTCTTGAAAGCAGTCTGGTGGTTCCTCAGAAAACTGGACATAGTACTACTCGAAGACCCAGCTGTACAACTCTTGGGCATATACCCAGAAGATACTCCAATATGTAAGAAGGACGCATGCTACACTATGTTCATATCAGCCTTATTTATAATAGCCAGAAGCTGCAAAGTATCCAGATGTTCCTCAACAGAGGAATGGATACAGAAAATATGGTATATTTACACAATGGAGTACTACTCAACTATTCAAAACAATGACTTCATGACATTCTTAGGCAAAATGGATGGAACTTGAAAATATCATCCTGAGTGAGGTAACCCGATCACAAAAGAACACATATGGTATGCACTCACTGATAAGTACATATGAGACCAAAAGCTCACAATACCCAGGATACAATTCCTACACCATATGAAGCTCAAGAAGAAGGAAGAACAAAGTGTGGATGCTTCAGTGCTTCTTGAAGGGGGAAACACAATACTCACAGGAGGAAATAATGGAGACAAAGTATGGATCAGTAACTGAAGGAAAGGCCATCCAGAGACTATCCCACCTGGGATCTATCCCACTTATAGTCACCAAACCTGGATGCTATTGTGGATGCCAAGAAGTGCTTGTTGACAGGATCTTGATATGTCTGTCTCCTAAGAGGCTCTGTGAGAGCCTGATAAATACAGAGGCAGATGCTGTCAGCGAAGCAATGGACTGAGAGTTGGGTCCCCAGTGGAGGAGTTGGAGAAGGGTTGAAGGAACTGAGGGTGGTTTCAGCCCTGTGGGGGGAAGCAACAGTGTCAACTGGCCAGACCCTCCAGAGCTCCAGTGGACTGAACCACCAACCAAAGAGTGCACACATGGATGGACCCTTGGTTTTGGCTATGTATGTGAGGGTTCCATGCCCCAGTGTAGGGGAATGCTAGGGGTAGGAAGGCCTGAGTGGGTGGGTGAGGGAGCACCCTCACAGAGGCAGGGGAAGGGGAAGGGGATAGGGAGTTTCCAGATGGGAGACTTGTCATTTGAAATGTAAAGAAAATATCCAATGAAAGAAGAAAGAAAAAAGATATATTAATTTATAAACAAAGCTATTTTTATGTTTGTGCTACTAAGATAGACCTCAGGGCTTTACATTTACTACTGATTGACATGCAAAGCTCCCCCCCCCCATGCATTTCGACATGTGAAGAGTGAATAATGTATATGATGTCAAGACTTAGTGCTACAAAGAAAACAAAACTGAAGAAATAGAGAATTTGATATAATGTGAAATTAGTGAATTAGAGGGAAAAAATCTCCCTATAATGAAAAGTCCTGGACATGATGAGTTGTATAAATTATTCAAAAAAAATAGGCCTAAGTGCCTGTCACCAAAAGGCTGAATTTCTGAATTTGTATCTCTAGCCCTTGTGTAAAAAGCCAGGTGTGTCAGAGACAGGGTGAACCCTGAGGATCAGAAGTCAGCTAGCCTAGTAAATCTATGAGCTCTAAATTCAATTAGAGTCTTGGTCTAAAAGAAAAAGGAGGGGCGACAAATAGAGAAAACACCTAATGCTAACCTCAGCTTTCATGTTCACACAGGTACCTACATGCTGAGATCCCAGGCACCTGTGCATATACACTTACACACACAAATAAGTAACAAATAAATAACTATATACATGAAAAGTAAAACAATAATAATTGTCAAACTTGTCTCCAAAACTTGAGAAACACAAATTAACATATTCTATAATGCCTTGTGCTATACAGCAATTTCTTCTTAACTGGGATATTCCCTCCACAAAAGATTGGGGAAGCTCACAAAATTAGGAAGGTAAACAGAAAACAAAAAACCTTTACATGTCTTAGAAAGCTGAAATTTACAAGATTCCTGAGCACTCCTCCCAAGGTGATAGAACTATTTCTAGAGAAAATTGAAAAGTCAAGTAGCCAGGAGGGCATTCCTGGACTGCTGATCTGCCTGAATCACTGGACAGCCTCTGTGGTTTAGCAATTACAGATCATCACTCATGCTAAGGTGATGATATTCAGTGATGACACATCTATATATTGTCATATGATCAGCCTTGAAAAGAAAGAATTGTTTTCCTTTATAAACAATATGTTAACTGTGATTTTCCAAGTGTGTCCTCTAAAGTTTTGCAAGCTTGGAACATGTATAAAGAGATGAACATATGGTGACTCAGACGTTCTAGTCTTCTATTCTTACACTTTTATCTTAACAACGTACATTCTTCTATATGATAAAACTTGGGACACTATGATAAACTAAATATGCTGGTCCACTTATATAAATGAGTTAATTAGAATAAGAAAAAATAATACAAGGAGAGAGAAGAATGCTAGTAGCTGGGCACTCAAGAGAGAGGATAATGAGTTACATCTAATGAGAATTGAGTTTTGACCTAGTAAGAGCTGCCCTAGAGGTGAATGGCACTCATATTATATAATAATAGGAAAATAAATAGGACGACTGTCATACACTTAGCAACAGTCAAAAAGTAAATTTAAGTTATTTTTGTTTTAGAATACTAAAAAAATGATATAAAGATTACAGAAAGAAACTGAAATTGCAGATAAATCTTAAATTTAGGAGACCCTGGTACTTTTATAATTTGTTTTTAAAACAAAATTTAAGAAAATATTTAATTCTTAGCTAATGAAGTGATTCAAAGAAATTTACTATTTTGTGATATAAAATGAATAATGCTTTTAAATTCTTAACATTATCTTTCAAATATTATTATTGTCTTTTCCTTGCTTTCTGTTATCCTCAAATATGGCAACTCATATGATGTCAATACTTTCAGATAAACAAAATAGAAGATTTTAGTCACTGAATAGAAATGCTCTTGATATTTTAAATAGCAGAAACTTTTAAAATTGAGTTAAGATTTGCCTAGGGTAGCCCAAAGATCATGATTCCTGATCAAAAGTTACCTGTGGATATTATCTCAGAACATGAATGGCTGCCTTTTATGCTGAATGAAGGGAGGACATCGAATCTTTCATTTTTATCAACAGGAAAGAACTTCTTAGGTCCTTGATAGCGTTCATTTACATGTTTTTTCCTGAGGGCCACTTTTTGAAACTAGAAGACAACATTTAACACTTGTTTAATTTCTAGCTCATTAAAAAAAAAGTCATGCAATCATTCATTCATTAAGCAACTTACTATAATATTGACACCTGTTTTGCTGTGATAGGGAGACAAAAATAACAAAATTTATATCCAATAAATACAAAAATTAATTATAAACTGAAACTTGATGTTAATCCAAGTAGGTTGAAAGTTTAAAAAATAAGACAATTTTCCTTTGTGTACTCATTCCTTCATTTTCTTCCCTTAGTACAGTGGTTTTTCACCCTTCCTAATGCTGTGACCCTCATGTGGTGACCCCAAACCATAAAATTATTTTTGTTGCTGTTTCAGAACTGTAACTTTGCTTGGGACAGTATGTTAAACTAAATATGCTGGTCCACTTATATAAATGAGTTAATTAGAATAAGAAAAAATAATACAAGGAGAGAGAAGACCCAAGGTAGAATCTTTCTGCATAGTGGCTGGCTGCTGTTCTGGGAACCCACTCCTTCCATGTGCTGCCAGAGGAAGTCTCTCTGATGTTGATTGCATGGTGTTTTTGTGGGACTCCTAAGAGTGGAAGCAGGTCATTCTCCAACCCCTTTGTCTGCTCTTGAGACTCTTTGCTCCTATTGAGACTCTTTTTGCCTTGTCCAGTCTTGAGAAGAAGGCACTGGATCTGGATGAAGAGGTGGGGATTCCAAACTGGGAGGAGTGTGGCGATAGTTAATCATGTTTCATTTTGTTATTGATATACAATATAAAGCATGCTTTTATTATAACTTATTACTATCATAGTATATCTATGCAAATTTATTAAATATCTTATATGTTTACAAAAATGTCATTTTTCTCTATGAATTTTTCATAATTAAATTTCAATATATGTGGAGTTATGTTAACAAGTATAGTTTTGTTTCATCTTAATACTATTATTAATTTCATTATAAGCATTACCAGAAACTATGTTATTGTTTTTTTTTTTATTTCAAAATTCACTTTACTAGGGTAATGAAAGATACTCTTTACTAATTGTTTAACAAAAATATTTTAAAATTCTCTAAAACTTTACTATTTCTGTTGTGCATGTAGATTCTTCGAAGTCATTTGATTGACTTTTTATAAATAAGTTACCAGAGTTTATTCACCATTATTTTTTGATTTCTGAGTTTACATTCTAAAAATAGTGTTTTTTCAGATTTCTTCATTAAAGGTAGACTGGCAGCAGGAGGTAATTAAAAGATGTTACTCCTTTTCTTTTGCACAAGAGTTTGAGTGGTTTGATTAGAATATAAATTCTTTAATTATTTATTAAATTTGACCTGAAAATCTTTCCTGCCTAGTTTTCCTTGCTATGTTTTATGAAGGGAAACAATATGCAGAAAAATAAATGCATTTACTATTAGTTCAAAAATGTTCATTGTGTCTTCATTATTTTGTTACCATAATAGAGTATCACATACAGACCAATTTGTGGAGACAATGTTTCCTTTAATTCTGAATATTCAGAAGTTTAAGATTTAGGGTCCATGTCTTCTCAGTGCCTTCTTGTTCTACCATCCGATGGAGGAAGGTGGATGAAGAGGAAGCACCAGAGACTTACAGGTGCCAAATCTCACTGTTGTAACAAACTCTGTCACACAACAATACCCTTTCTACAACCAGAGCAAGTTGTTCATCAGGAAAGCACACATGGCCCGATCAAGGCATTGTACACTCTACTCCTTGACCTTAATACTCCTTGCACTGGGGGTTATATTTCTAACATAGAAACTTTGGAAAACACAAAAGAATGATGGCAAATGACATCTGTCTCTTTAGAATTCTAAATTCATTCACATTAAACTTTCATAAGTCATATTTATAGAAAACCTATGCCATTTTTCAATATTTTGAAGTATTTGAATAAAACATCAATGTAATAACAGTTTAAAATTATATTATGTTTCATTTTGATTCAATGTATCAATTTTTGTTCTTTTTCTTCCAGCCCCATACTTCTAGAATTGTGTCTTATTAATCTTCCTATATAAATAACAACTTCTAGTGTTGGTATAACTTAATTTTTATATTATATCTTTCTTATCATCACTATTTCTTTATAAGCACATTCAATTTTCCTTATTATTGAGTTTTCATTACTTTTGTGCCGGGCCTGTGATTCATTGCTTTTTACTTTGTTTCTTCCATTCATGATCATATATTCTCTTGTGCTCACAGTGGCTTTATACCCTAGTAAACTTAAGCCTAAGTTTAAAAGTACTAGATTTTGAGAATATGTTTAATGCACCTGAACCATCAAAATTATATTTTATCTGGATTTCAACAACTGGACATAACTGTGTATCCTACTAAATATTCCAAGATCACAAACAAATTTCAAAATTGAAATATGGCTCTAATAAATGTGTGTTCCTTTAACAGAATAATAAAAGACACAATTTGTAAGCAGAACCACAGTAAGAGACCATCTGTATACATTGTGTAGTAATTAAATTTTCTTCATGAGAAGAAAGAAGAAAGAAGAAAGAAAACTTTGTTGTCTAAGAAGTCAACCATCTGTGAAACTTTTATGGTCTTAGGGATCCTGACAGAATGCACCAGACAAATTTACTCTAAGGACTGGCCTTTTTTCTTTTCCTTCTCAGATACACTTGATGTCAGAGTGCCACCATCCACATTAGCTCTGTGAGCCATTTTCCACTGAGCATCCTGAGGATAGATAAGGATATATGCACTGCCCACAGAAGAACCAGCATTCCCAAAGTGTAGGATTCCTCACCTATATGAATAGGTATATCAAACCATCATCACAATGCCCTGTTGAATGTGGGAAAATGAATTCTTGTTTTTCTTTGCTGAAAATAAACATCATATTATACTGTGTCCTTCACGGGGTCAGTAGAAAGACAAAGTCATTTGAAGTGAGACCTTATGTGGGGAAACTAATGCGGGATAATTTGTGTGAGTTTCATTCTGGAAAGGAATTGGGCTTATATCCCCCATGTATCCCACATCATTCCTAGGAATGACCAACATTAGTATATATCTTTGTTTGGAAATTGCAGGCAAGAATATACAACCAAGTGGATAGATACATACAGACCTGTGCAAAATTATCACCCCAAGTTCCATTTCTCATGTCAGATATTTTATTGACCTTGAGCAAATCTACCCAGACCAGTTTTCTATCATCTTGCTGCACATGAGGTTATTTCTCTTAGTACCAGATCCATTCCTCAGTATTTGAGTAGATGTTTAAGAATCTGAGATTTTGAAGAATTCTCAGTTCCAGTTTCATCTTTCAAAAGACACTCACTACATTATTGATAAGACAGCCCCCCCCCAAAATAAACAAACAATGACAACAGTCTGAGCAAAACCAAATGATCATGAACTCAGTCTTTCACGTGTTTTGGTTCTTGTTTCATTTTAGGCTACATAAAATGAGTTTAAAATTAAATTTTATGTACTGGAAAACAGGTGGTTTATCTAATTCTCATGGATTTTATTATTAATAATCATAACTACAGAAGACTTCTACTATGGAGAATGAAGATTTGAAAACATTTTAAAATTTGGCATGACTTCAAGAATGAGCTTCTTTGTTTGCTGCTCTACTTGCTCCTTAGCCATATTCTTGACATTATGATTTACTTTACCTACAAACAGGCAGTGGTCATTTCCTCTGAACCTTAACTGATATCACTTCCAACAATAAACATATTTATATACATATAGGTGTGTTTATGCTTGTATCTGTTTGTATACACACACACAAAATATATATACATATATATATATAT
>NW_022196898.1:24430367-24441783 GCF_008632895.1 Mastomys coucha
TATATATATATATATATATATAGAATGCATTACACTCTATTCTCCATAAGTAAATTTTATTTGCAAAAGCACCATTCTTCTTGGTAGGTCTATGAGGTGGTTCTGTAGTATCATTTGTCACAGATAAATGCATGTTAAAATGACATTTATCTTATGAGAATTTGTCATATATAAACCTCTAGTGCCTGTTTCCATATGAGTCATTCTTTACCTATCACCTTAAGAGGCAGCACATTTTAATTTTGGTAGAAAATAACCTTTTAGTATGTAGTATGGCAAAACATCATTTTCTCAAGAACATCCTTATAAACTATTAATGCAGTAAATATAATAGGTATTTACCAGTGGTGGCTTTTCAGTTTTTGAATCTCCCAAGTCTAGCCTCTCATTTGGATTGCTGCATTCCAATGATTTGTTGATGTCTTGAGATGAATCCTCCTCTGTGAAAGATATAGATAAATCTATAGTTGGCAAGGAACCCTTGCTCCCAAGTGACATGCAGGAATCAATAAAAATCTTTGTTATTTTTTGGGTCTATATTTTTCTCTGTTTCATTTTTCTCAAAAGAGGTAGTTTCTCCTATTTTTTTCAACTCATCAGAATAAATACAGGACTCCACAGTGCTGCCAAAATCTGTGTTTGAAAAATCCATAAATACATTAAAAATTAATTGACTCTATTATTCAAAAGCCAAAAGTCCAGTAGTTAGGGACTCCAGTGGTTAAAAATATTTTACATGTAAATCTTGTTTTATCAAAATCTGTTTACACATTTCTGTATTCTACATTACCAGTTCAAATTGTGTTAAGACTGGGCAAAGGGAGTCAACTAGATAAAACTACAGTGATGAGGGGGCAAAAAGAAACTGTGGCAGGAATATCTGCTGTACAAAGGTACAAAATGAGCAAGGCAGTATTAGTCATCACCTCATTATGTGTGCCCCAAGTCTCCTCATTTAGATCATTCATTTTTACTGGGCTGCAGACTGGAATCATTTGCCATTTCTTTAAAATTGTCAGTGTATAGCTGGACCTCAACCAATTAGACCCTGAAGTGAAGCTCAGGCAACACCATCTGTTATTCTCTCCTATCAAACTCTGTATGTGACTAATGTGAAGCCAGCATGGCAAGGCACTGGGCAAGATGCTCCAAGGATTAAAAACACTTTAAGGTTTTTACCAGCAAACTATTTTCACTTTAAAGCACACCAACCATTATTTGTATTAGATAGACTTTAAGCTGTTCAACTCTTAATTTTGTTCCAAAAATGAATACCTCTATTTGATGATAGATTATGTAAAATAGTAGAGAATTTAATTAACACTTCTCTGGTATAAATTCTAGGCTACATCCCCAAAGTGTTGCCTGTCATTACCAAACAATTATATAACATGAGGAATATTCTATATAATATTCTTCATATGGAAATTATCTTTCAAAGTGCTATAATTAATAAAATGACAAATACTATGAGAAATAAAATAAACATATACAAGAGATGTACTTCTAAAAGAGCATTACATAGGCTGCCAACATGGTGTAATATCAACAATAATCCTATGCTTATCTCATAGAAAGATACAAATATAAAAATATATGATATGATAAAATAAAAGATGGCATGTTCATTGAAAAGTTTGTAGATAATTTCAACAGTGTATTGCAAGACTGAAAGATACTACTGCTGAAAATTTTTTAATAGTGATCTGCAATAAATCCAGTTGTGAGTGCAGTAATAGAAGTACGGGAGTGGGAGAGAACACGTGGGAAAATACATCTGGGAGTGTGTATTATCCAAAATATGAAAAGAACTTTTAAAATTCTATAATAACAAAGCATAAATATTTCATTAAAATGATACAGGAATGATATACCACAGTGCTTATCACATTTATATATAGATTTAATTTAAAATCCCATCAACACCCCTCACACACATGCAGAGAGGGGGAAGACAAGGGAAATGGAGAGACAGAGACATGTACCACATGTTCATAGTCATACACTCCAAATACAAATAGCAAGTTAATAGGGACTCCAGTGGTTACAAATGTTCTACATATAAATCTTGTTTTATCACAACTTGTTTACACATTTCTGTATTCCACATTATCAGTTCAAATTGTATTAAGACAGGGCAAAGGGAGTCAACTAGATAAAACTGCAGTAATGAGGGAGCAAAAAGAAACTGTGGCAGGAATATCTGCTGTACCAGGGTACAAAATGAGCAAGGCATATACAAATATACATATACAAATAGTAAGTAAATGTTCAATATCAGATTTCACTCTCAGGCTGGACATTGAAACCACATCAAGGGCCAGTGAAACCTGCAGTCAAAGGAACTCTCTTTTCCTGTGGAAATACATAATGTCTCAGTACCTTGGTAGAAATGCTGTGGCTTAAATTTGAACTGTAATCCACAGGCAAAATGTAATCCACATTTGGACACTGTCTCCAGCTGATTTGGGAAGGTCATAAAACTTTTGGAAGGTAGAGCCTTCGGGGAGGAGGAACAGCAGTGGGGATGGGATTTGAGATTTTTTAGCCTGGCCTCACTTCTTGATTTTTATCTCTGCTCCCTGTATATTGATGGAATGTGATGATGTCTGCTCCCCTGACTGCTGGGGATCCTGCTGACATGCCTTCCTTGGCACAATGGATGTATCCTTTCTGTAACTCTAATCAAAAATAAATCCTATATTCCCAATGTTCTTTGAGTATTTTATCACAGTAACAGAATAATAACTCCTATATGGGTTTTAGTAGAAGCTGTATTTATAATTGCTAAACCTTAGACACAAAAGAATATTCTTTTACAGTTAATTGGAAAACTAAATGAATTAAAGTTCATTCATACAATGCAATATTACTTAGCATTAAAATAAAATGAGCTTTTTTCCTGTGGAATGTGGATAGTAGAAGGAGCAATATAAAGGCAATCCTTCAGTCTTTGTAATTTCTACTCAACTTTGATGGAAAGAAAAAGCATCTCTAAACAGTACACATGTTTAAACATCCTCGAAGTAACAGACAACGGTTTGAGTTTACAATTTCCTCAAACACAATTGAAAGGTGCTTTTAACATGGCAAAACAATACCAACTAAATGATAAGGTTCAAAGTGATAAGTTCTAGTGTGTGTGTACAGTTCATATGGGTAATACCAGTTGAAAATGTCAGGACCAGTAAGACTGCCATGAAATTACTACTGTTCCTCATCTTCTTCTGGAAAGTCAGGTTATCATCAGATTTAAATCAGTCATTTAAAAAAAAATGCCCCTGGGTATGGCTCAACTTATTCACGAAGATATACCTACTGATTTCCAGAAAAGACTTAGGTTTATAAAATACAGTATCTGAAAAGAAGCTTTAAAGTGATCTGGTAACTAAATTGTAGATAAGTAAAAGAAAGTCAGAGGAAGAGAGGAAGATAATGAAATTTCAAGGTGACTTATGTTGAAGAGCAGATATGAAAACTGACTATCAGGTCAGGGTACTTCAGCATGACTCTCTAGATAGTGATCTAAAATCTTAAACCAGAAAAGCCCAAAATTTCCATTTAACATTCAGATCTACAAAATTCAAAAAATTTGAAGGGATGAAGGAGCCCACAGAAATAAAAACAGTGAATTGTGGGCTTAGGGTTTATATCATAAACTTCACATTCAATGTGACTATTATAGGGAGCTGTTTAATTGTATGTGAAGGAAAAAACACTCATCATGCTTTCACCACAAAAACTTTCTCTGTATGACTTAAAAATGCTACTTTATCCCATAAGAAATTGTAATAGAGAACTGCATTGATGGTATTTGCTTATAAATACCCCATTTATCTGTTGATCAAAAAGATTGGATAACATTTGAAATGCAAATAAGTATAATATCCAATAAAAAAGGAGTTTTAGTAGAATTCAAAGACATATTTAATGCATCCTCTAGAATTTGGTCAATCAAAAATGTCACCTATAAAAAAAGTTATTTTGAAGAGAATTATATATTTTCAATCAATTTTTTTCCAAGTACTCATTTTTCTGATTTTATAATAAACAGAAAAATAAGCAACATGTTTCCCAACCACTTTAACTATTGCTTTTATTAAATTACTAACATTTGTGATTAAAATATATTAAGCAAAAAGGAGAATGTTACCTTTTAAGCCATCCTTGTGGTACCCAGAATTTGTTCTCATACAGAGACTTAAGAGGTCTGCTTTTTCCTTGTTGAAAATCAGGTGGTGATGGATGTCATTTTCACATGGGAAGCAAGTCTGATAATCCGGAAATGTAGAACTTTCATGTTTAGGGATAAACACAAAGAATGTGTTGAAAGCAATGGTCCCTGAAAGTTTGGTTTTATTAATTACATAAGGTTATAATTTAATACTGGTTTTAATTTTTTTGTAGACATATTCTACACAATGTAAAGAAATGTTGTTATGGGCAAGACATATGACATAATTAATTGCAAGTAAGTTGCAAAATCTCAACAATAAATTTCCTATGTAATAATATGTTGATACGCTTGATTTATTAGATTTTTCAAGAATATTTTAGTGTCCTAGAATTACAGTCTTGGGATCTCAGGAATGAGTCTTTGCCTCATTTATCAGTGGAGGTTAAAAGTAGTATATACCTGGGCAGTGGTGGCGCAGGCCTTTAATCCCAGCACTTGGGAGGCAGAGGCAGGTGAAGTTCTGAGTTCGAGAACAGCCTGGTCTAGAGTGAGTTCTGGGACATCCAGGGCTACACAGAGAAACCCTGTCTTGAAAAAAAAAGTAGTAGGTAATGCTGAATTTCAGTTGCCAACAACACATATTATCTGTGTACACAGATGTACTGTCACATTCACTCCAGATTAAGCATAATTGTAACACTCATGGCTAATAGTGAAATGAAACCATCACTCAAAGAAAGAGAGATATAGTCTTGGAGTTACCTTCAAACAAACGCTGTAAGACTAATGGCAAATCATAATAGGAATTTCCTTTACCTCCTCAAACACTTTACACAAGGGTCAAAGAAGACATTGGATAATGTATATTAAAAACAAACAAACAAACAAACAAGAATAAGGGGTGGGGAGATGATTTAGTTAGGAAGACTTGTAACCAAGTCTTGTTACCAAGTCCTGTGACCAGAGTTCAATCCCCAAAACTAACATGGTACAAGGAGAGAATCCATTCCTACAAGTTGTCTCTGACCTTTACATGGATGTGTATGCCAACACACACACACAAACACATACATACACACACATTTAAATATACATAACAATAAAAACATGAATAATCCCTTTAAAGTAGCAAGCAGACATGTCATTCATTTCCTTAAGGAGATACAATAACATTAGCCTCTCAACTACTGATCAGAAAGTTGCCTCCCATCAAACATTGTTACAAACTCCACCTCTGCTGTTCAGTATTTGAGACCCTAGGTCTATATAGAAAGCTACCTGGGATTCTAGGGCATCATTGAGACTCAGAGCTACTGTGATATATTGGGAAGCATAGAAGCTGTTCTGAACCAAGCTCTAGTAGAAGGGGTGCTCAATAGAAGCTAGATACTACTATTGAGTTATATCAGGCATTTGGTATTAAAACAAAAAATCCTACAGTTTACAGGAAGAGATATATTTAACTTTACTAAGAGAAAAAAGTTTTGATTATTCATATGAAAATGGCAAAATAAAAAGCATAAAAAATTATAAAGTGAACTATTATACTTCTATTGTCAATCATGTATTAGGTTTTGCCTAAAGAGTAGCTTTATATTAGAGAAGCTCTTGAACCTGTTCATTTGTTTAATTTCTTATTTTAGAGTTCAAAAGAAAGTACAGCCAAATAGGATTTTTAAAGAAAAATGGGTTGATATATATTATATCCAACTTGGAAAACTATTTTAAAAGATAGCAATCACTAAATGTCTAAGACTGGCTGGACTTTAGTTTTCTTATTATTACATTTAGCTACACTGTAGATCAGATCTACCCTATTGCCTCATGTGTGCATGCAAATGTTCTTCCATTCTATCATAGCACAGCCTGTTGTGATTGGTGTTTAAAAAGGAAACAAGCGAAATGGAAAGAACTTACCTTAGTTGACTCTCTGAGTCAGCCAATTCGACTCTGTAAGGCACAGCATCTCCTGGGTCTTCAAATTCTGCTCCATGTGTCTTATTAAAAGCACATTACATAATGTTAATATGTTCAATAAATTCATTATACAATAGCCAGTTAATTGTGGGTGATATGTGTGTGTGTGGTGTGTGTGTGTGCATAATTTTCATGTATTTATATATTTACTTATATTTAGATATTTTTATTTCTACATCTATATATAAATTATATATATATAGTTTATATAGCTTAATATATATAAACTATATATGTGTGTGTATATGTATGTGTGTTTATTTCTGCAAATGACTCTCTAGTTATATCTTCTATGTTCCAGGGAAATTAAATTCACCTGTTTCTCCTTGAACTAATTTAATTATTTAGTCAATTTTTATAACTGTCACATGTGTGACTAATAATAGCAATTTATGTAACTACTGCCAATCCTAGTAGATTAGTGACTATTACTTTTCCATTTTTCTTATTCTCATGTCTCCAACTTATTCTATGAATCAAAATTTTATTGAATGGTGTGTGTGTGTGTGTGTGTGTGTGTGTGTGTGTGTGTAACTAATACCTGCCACTATTTAAATGAAAAATAAAGCCTTAATAGAAGAAAGAAAATCCATAGCAGCTACCAATCCAGTGGCCATAGAAGATACAAGAGATGGGCTCTACATCCTCATAATTTTCTGAAACAGCAATCCAAAATATCAGAAAGTTTTGAAGAAAATGGTAATTCAACTATTAGTTAACAAGGAAGACAAATACAGGGACTGGACCACATCCGAGTCACTTGGTCTGATCTCTTCTTAGCTGTCTCTGGCTCCAATATGTCTTCCAGGGTTGTACTGACATTATTTTTAAAACTCTCACATAACAAATAATATATTTTCCTTTAAAGAAAAATTAATATTAAAGATATTCCAGGAATTGCATTTTACACCTACATATATTTAAATAAGATACCATGTTACAAAACTGATCCATTTATGAAAGTGTAAAAGGATAAAGAACTATAGAGGTAAAAATCAAACATATTCTGTGAGCTAAGATAGCAGACAACTTGAAGTTCTTCCATGAGGCATGCCTCTGAAAACTGGCAATATTAAGTTAGTGCATACCTGCATTCTCTACAATAAAACACATGATTTTCTATTTATTGACAAACTGTAATCCAAACATGAATATCTTTTTAAATTCTAATGTTTTTTAAAGAATTTTTAAAAGAAATCTTAATGACAAAAATAGGAAGCCATCCTTATTACAAATTTCCTATAGTAAAACATTGGAATGATCATTATATACTTACACCATCCAGTTCTACTATTGTTAGAGATGGTGGAGGTCTCTCTATATTAAATTTTTCTGCTGGCATAAAAAGGGGTGGAGATTTTACTTTGATCTCTTCAACTAGGAAATAAAATTGGAAAATAATATTATCAAAGAACATGTCAGATAATTTGCTGTCTTGATATAATACTACCAACAATGAAAGAAAAGTCTTTCATGAATCTACACAAAGATGGAAACACTGTAGATTCCTTCAGCTCAAACAATGCACACACATTTGGTTGCATTTATCTCTTACAAGAAGCTATTTAAATTAAATCAATGTACTAGAGTAAATAAAAGAAACTAGAGTATCATAGTCTATTTCAGAATAATACATGGACCAAATCTAAAAGCATGTGTTGATTACTGCTTGGTTATATGATTTTAAATACTGTTAAAAGAACTAATCAAACTCAACTGACCATCACTGTCAGACTCATTTTCATTCTGAGTGCACTGTGCCTCTGCAGTAGCTTCACATGGATGTGGGAATGTATTTGGTAGCATGGTACGAAGTTGTTCCTGTGGAGTTCTATCAAACAACAAAGACCCAATTAAAAGAGAAAATAGTTTTAATTGAACATTCCAAGATTAGATGTTTTACTTACCGGGTGAGTGAGAATTCAAAATTAATGCTGAAATTTTAACTGTAATATTAACTCATAGGTTATAGTGATTATTATAATTTTAATGTGATGACGGTTTTTAAATCAATTCCACATCACATAAGAAGTTTGTCAACTGCATACTGTGTTTTTCTTAAGATAAAGACCAATGTCATGATTCAAGTTAGTATTCTCTCAAAAAGCCACATGGAATCTAAGGAAAATGTCATGCTGTTGATAGGGCTAATTTACAAGTGTATTCTTTATCTACCACACTTCGCACTATATTTTGATGAGTTCTAAGGCAACCTGAAGGCATTTATCTAAACTTTCAACACATTGGTAACATAGGGTCCCATTATAAGAATGTGAGATGTTATGTCTGTGGCATCTGTTACCTAACTAACATCAAGGATGGATGCAGAGTGCTTCAAATGGAAAGCAAGAAGCTTGGGAATTCTGAGACTTCAAGAGTGTGTATTTAATTGTGACCATGGGTTTATGAGGAGAGAGTTCAGTTTTGAGTCAAATAAAATTAGCTGCAAAATTCCTAAAGATCATACAAGCTCACATGGTTGCCAGTGTAAAAGACATGGCTGATACGGTTAATTCCAACATAAAACTTAAAGCTTACCCATTTTATTCTACTTTTGGTACATTCAAAAGTAGTAGACACTAGATTAAATAATCTCTACTATGATGCTCATTAATAAGATGATATCGGGAGGAGAAGGGAGGGGAGAACCTACTAGTTTTAGGCAGAGAACCGAGCAAGAGCAGTAATCTGAGCACCTTTCCTACACAAGCATATATTCCTAACCATGGTCTCACAGTGCCTCTTTTCCAACTAGTAAATACACCAGCTGCATTTTGTAATGTGTGGTACAAATCACACAAGGATAAAATATTTTTGGGTTACTGAGTTTTACATTTTAAAACATTCTATGAAAGAGTAACTGCTTCCAGTCAGAATTTAACGAAGTAATATACAAGAATATTAAAACCTTCACAGGGCCAAGGGCCTCTCCTCCCATTGATGACAGACTTGGTCATCCTTTGCTATACACATGCTGCTGGAGCCAAGAGTCCCCCCATGTGTACTCTTTGGTTAGAGTTTTAGTCCCTAGGAACTCTGAGGGTACTAGTTAGTTCATATTGTTGTTTGTCCTAAGGGCCTGCAACCACTTCAGCTCCTTAGGTCCTTTCTCTAGCTCCTTCGTTGGGGACCCTGTACTCAGTACAATGAGGGCCAGTAAGCAGGAGGGGGTAAGGTGGTGAGCAGCAGGAGGGGGAGGGAACAGGGGTTTGTTTTAGTTTTTGTTTTTTTATTTTATTTTAATTTTTCTTTTTTCTTTTTCTTTTTGTATGGGAACCTGGGAAAGGAGATATTGTAAATAAAGAAAACATCTAATAAAAAAATTCATTTAGAAAAAAAAGAATATTAAGTAATAATATGAAAAGATCAAAGGGAAATTGGCATTTTGTTACCAGAAACTGCTCCCTAGTTTATATTAGTTTATTGTGCTATAAGCCCTGTATATACATAAGCAAGAAAGTAATCTTACAATATACCTAAGAGTAGATAGCCACACAAACATAATTCCACGTCTAACAACAAAAGTATCCAGAAGTAAAACTCACTTTTCCTTAATATCTCTTAATATCAATGGACTTAATTCCCCAATAAAAAGACATAGACTAACAGACTGGACATGTAAACAAGACCCAGCCTTTTGCTGCATACAGCAAATGTACCTCAGTGACAAAGACAGATTCTACCTCAGAATGAAAGGTTGAACAAATATTTTCCAAGCAAATGGTCCCATGAAACAAACCGGAGCAGCCATTCAAATATTGAATAAAATTGACTTTCAACCAAAAGTTATCAAAAAAGTTAAGGAAGGACATTTCATACTCATCAAGGGAAAAATCTACAAGGATGAACTCTCAAGTCTCAACATCAATGCTCCAATTGCAAGGGCATCCACATTCATAAAAGAAACTTTACTAAAGCTCAAAGCACATACTGCACCTCACACAACAATAGTGGGAGACTTTAACACTCCACTCATCAATAGATAGATCATAGAAACACAAACCAAACAGAGGCACAGTGAAAATAACAGAAGTTATGAAGCATATGGATTTAACATTTCTATAGAACATTTTTATCCTAAAGAAAGAATACAACTTCTTCTCATCAGGGTACCTTCTCCAAAATTGAGCATATACTCAATCATAAAACAGGCTTCAACAGATACAAGAAGATTGAAGTAATCCTGAGCATCCTACTAGATCACCATTGACCAAGGCTGGTCTTCAATAACAACAGAAACAAAAGAAACCCCACATACCCATAGAAGCTGAACAACATTCTACTCAATGATAACTTAGACAAAGAAGAAATAAAGAAAGAAATTAAAGACTTTTTAGAATTTAATGAAAGTGAAGGCACAACACGCCCAAACTTATGAGACACAATGAAAGCTAAGTGCTAAGAGGAAAAAAATACCTCTGAGTGTCTCTAAAAAGAAACTGGAAAGAGTATACACTAGCAGCTTGACAACACATCTGAAAGGTCTAGAACAAAAAGAAGCAGATACATCCAAGAGGAATAGAGAGGAGGACACAATTAAACTCAGTGCTTAAATCAACCAAGAAGAAACAAAAAGAACTATAAAAAGAATCAACAAAACCAGGAATGGGTACTTTGAGAAAAATCAACAAGATAGAGAACACCCTAGCCAGACTAGCCAAAGGCACAGATACAGTACCCAAATTAACAAAATCAGAACTGAAAAGGGAGACATAACAACAGGAACCAAGGAATTTAGAGAAATAATCAGATCGTACTACAAAAGCCTATACTAGGCAAAACTGGAAAAATCAGGATGAAGTGGACAATTTTCTAGACAGATACTAGGTACAAAACTTAATTCAGGATCAGAAAAACCATCAAAAGAATCCAATAACTCCTAAAGAAATAGAAGCAGTCATTAAAAGTCTCTCAACCAAAAAAAAAAAAAAAAAACCATGACCAGATGGATTCAGTACAGAATTGTATGAGATTTTTCAGAGAAGACCTAATACCAATACTCTTCAAACTATTTGACAAACTAGAAACAACAGGACTATACTACCTAATTCATTCTATGAATCCACAATTATTCTTATACCTAAAAAAAATAAAGACCCAACAAAAAACAAGAACAACAAATAACCAAGGATAACAACAATAACAACAACAACAAAAGATAGCAAAAACTATTCTCTCAACAATAAATGAACTTCTAGGGGATTCACCATTCCCCATTCCTGACCTCAAGCTGTTCTACAGAGCAATTGTGGTCAAAAAAAA
>NW_022196898.1:24442841-24471203 GCF_008632895.1 Mastomys coucha
AAACAAACAAACAAACAAAAAAAAAAAAGAATTGAAGACCCTGAAATGAACCCACCCACCTACCTATGGTCACTTGATCTTTGACAAAGGAGGCAAAACAATACAGTGGAATAAAAGACAGCATTTCAACAAATGCTGGTTCAACTGGCAGTCAGCATGTAGAAGAATGCAAATTTGATCCATATTTATTTCCTTCTATAAAGCTCAAATAACAAGTGAATTAAGGTCTTCCACATAAAACCAGATATATTGAAACTAATAGAACAGAAAGCTGGGAAGAGCCTCAAACACAGGGGCACAGGGAAAAATTTTCTGAACAGACCACCATAGGCTTATGCTGTAAGATCAACAATCATTAAATGGGACCTCATAAAATTGCAAAGTTTTTGTAAGGCAAAGAACACTATTAACAGGGCAAAACGGCAACCAATAGATTGGGAAAAGATGTTTACCAATTCTACATCTGATAGAAGGCTAATATCAAATACATACAAAGTACTCAAGAAGTTAGGCTCCAAAGAACAAAATAACCCCATTAAAAATGGGGAACAGAGCAAAACAAAGAATTCTCACCTGAAGAATACCAAACGGCCAAGAAGCACCTAAAGAAATGTTCAACATCCTTAGTCATTAGGGAAGTGCAAATCAAAACAACCCTAAGATTCTATCTCACACCAGTCAGAATGACTAAGATCAAAAACTCAGGTGACAGCAGATGCTGGCAAGGATGTGGAGAAAGAGGAATATTCTTCCATTGTTGGTGGGATTGCAAGATGGTACAACCACTCTGGAAATCAGTTTGGCAGTTCCTCAGAAAATTGGACATAGTACTACCTGAGGACCCAGCTATACCTCTCCTGGTTATATACACAAAAGATTTTCCAACACATAACAAGGACATATGCTCCACTATATTCATAGCAGCTTTCTTTATAATAGCCAAAAGCTGAAAAGAACCCAGATATCCTTCAACAGAAGAATGGATACAGAAAATGTGGTACATTTATACAATGGAGTACTATTCAGCTATTCAAAACAATGAATTCATGACATTCTTAGGCAAATGGATGGAATTAGAAAATATCATCCTGAATGAGGTAACCCAATCACAAAGGAACACACATGTTATGAACTCATAGATAAGTGAATATTAGACCAAAAGCTCACAATACCCAAGATACAATTCACAGATAGTATTAAGCTCAGGAAGAAGAGCCCGAGAAATACCGATGCAAATGCTCTCAGCCAACCATTGGACTGAGCACCAGGACTCCAATGGAGGAGTTAGAAAAATAACTGAAGGAGCTAAAGGGTTTTGAAACACCATAGGAATAGAAACAATATTAACCAACCAGACCTATCCCCCAGAGTTCCCAGGGACTAAAACACCAACCAAAGTATATACATAAAAGGTTCCAAGGCTCCAGCTGCATATGTATAGAGGATGGCAATATCTGGCATCAATGTGAGGAGAAGAGCCCTTGGTGAAGGGCTCAATTTCCCAGTGTAGGGGAATGCCAGTGTCATGAGGAAATACAGAGACAAGGAGTGGAGCAGAAACTGAAGGAAAGGCCATACAGAGACTGCCCCACCTGGGGCAGCCCTCCTATATGTAGACAACAAACCCAGATACTGTTGATGATGCCAAGAAGTACTTGCTGAGAGGAGCCTGGTATAGTTGTTCCCTGAGATTATCTGCCAGAGTCTGACAAATACAGAGGCTGATGCTAGGAACCAACCATAGGATTGAGTATGGGGACCCCAATGAAGGAGTTAGAGGAAGGACTTAAGGAGCTAAAGGAGTTTACAACACCATATGTTGAAGAACAAAATTAACCATCCAGATTCCCAGAGATTCCAGGAACTAAACCACCAAACAAAGTGTATGCATGGAGGGATCCATGGCTCCAGCTGCATATGTAGCAGAAGACTGCCTTATTTGGTAACAATTGAAGGGGAAGCCTTTGGTCCTGTGAAAACTTGATGCCCCAGAGTAGGAGAATGTTAGGGTGGTGAGGTGGAAGTGGGTTGGTTTGAGGGGGAGAACTCTCAGAGTAGCAGGAGGATAAGAGGGATTCAAATAGCTCACATAAAATTAAATGGAGAGAAACTTAAAGCAATTCCACTAAAATCAGTAACAAAACAAGAATGCACAGTCTCTCCTAATCTATTCAATATAGTGCCTGAATTTCTAACTAGAGCAACAAAAGGTAAACAACCAAAAAAGATCAAGGGAATACAAACTGGAAAGGAAGAAGTCAAAGTATTGCAATTTACAGATGAATAGGACAGTGTTCATAAATGGCCCTAAAACTTCTACCAGAGGACTCTTATATCTGATCAGCACATTGAACAAAATGAATAGATACAAAGTTAACAAAAACAAAACAAAAAATAAAAATAAAACAAAACAATAGATCTCCTTTATACGAATGGTTAATGGACCAAGAAATAAACTAGGGAAACAGCACACTTTACATTAGCCACAAATATTTAAAGTATCTTGGCATAATTCCAACCAAGTAAATGAAAGACTTGTAAGATAAGAACTTCTAGTCCCTGAAGAATGAAATTAAGAATGATATCAGAAGATGGGAAGATATCTCATGCTCATATATCTATAGGATTAACATAGTGAAAATGGCCATCTTACCAAAAACAATCTACAGATTCAATGCAATTCCCATCAACATTCCAACGCAATTCTTTACAGAAGTTGAAATAATCTCCAACTCCATATGGAAAAACAAAAAACTCAGGCTAGCTAAAACAATTTGGAACAATAAAAGAACTTTGGAGGTATCACCATACTTGACCTCAAGCTGTACTACAGAACAATAGTAATAAAACTGCATGGTATTGGTAAAAGTACAAAGAAGTTGATCAAGGACCCTGAAATAAACTGACAGACCCAAGGGCACTTGATTTCTAACAAAGAAGGCAAAACCATACAATGAAAAAGAAAAAGCATCTTCAACAAATGGTGCTGATCTAACTGCATATCTCAATGTAGAAGAATGAGAATAGGTCCCTATCTGTCATCCTGCACAAAACTCAAGTCCAAGAGGATTAAAGACCTCAACATAAAATCAGATACACTAAATCTAATAGAACAAAAACTTGGGAATAGCCTTGAACTCATTGGTACAGGAGACAATTTCCTGAATAGAACAACAATGGCTCAGGCTCTAAGACTGTTAAGTGGTATCTTTTGAAACTGGATGGTTCTATAAGGCAAAGAAGTCTATCAATAAGACAAAGCAGCAGCCTACAGATTGTGAAAGGATCTTCACCAACCATAAATCTAACAGAAAGCTAATATACACAATTTATAAAGAACTCAAGAAATTAGACACCAAATATCTAAAAAAAACCCAATTAAAATATGGGGTACAGAGCTAAACAGAATTCTAATCATAGGAATCTCAAATAGCCGAGAAGCACTTAGTGTCCATAGTAATCAGGGGAATAAAAATTAAAAACAACCCTGAGATTCCATTTTATACCCATTAGTATGACTAAGATCAAAAACTCAAGTGACAGCATATATTGGCAAAGGATATGGAGTAAAGGAAACACACCCCCAATGCTGGTGCAAGTGAAAACTTATGCAATCACTTTGGAAATCAATTTGACAGTTTCACAGAAAACTGGGAATAATTCTACTGCAAAACCCAGCTATACCACTCCTGAGCATATACCCAAAAGATATTCAACCACCCAGCAAAGACACTTGCTAAACTATGATCATATCAGCTTTACTAGTAATAGTCAGAAACTGGAAACAACCTATATGTCCCTTATCTGAAGAATGGATAAAAAAAGTGTTATGTCTACACAATGGAATACTATTAAGCTATTAAAAAGCAAAGATATCATACATTTTGCTGGCAATGGTTGGAATTTAAGAATATCATCCCTAGTAGGTAACACAGCTCCAGAAAGACAGGTATTGAATATAGTAGCTTATATGTGGACTTTTTTCAAAAAGTTCAGGACAACCGTGCTACAATCCACAGACACAAAGAAACCAGAAATAAAGAGGTCCCAAGTTAGGATTAATGAACTGTACTCAGAAGGGGAAACTAAAGAGTCATCAGAGACTGATGAAGAGAGAGAACTGGGTAGGAGAGGTAAGGAGGGAAACCTGGATGATGATTTGGTGTGGGGGCTAGGTGTTGAGAAAGGGCTTGGAGTAAGAATGGAAATCGGCTGTGACCATCTCAGTTGACTAGCTGGAGTTCTGGGACAGGGCAGAATACTGGGAGTTCATGGAGGTGACCCTAGCTTAGATTCCTACCAGAGCGGGAAGCAGGGAGTGAAGTAGCCACCCTCTTTACCCAGGTAGAACTTTGAAATAAGGGAGGGGGACAACAATCCACCCACAAAACCTTCAACCCCTAAATTTTTCTTGCCTACAAACTGTGCATGGATAAAGACGGAACAGCGACTGAGGAAACAGCCAACCAATGACTGCCTCTACTTGAGATCCAGGCCATGGGAGAGAGCCAACCCCTGACACTATGAATGATACTCTGCTATGCTTGCAGACAGGGACACAGCATGACTGTCTCCGGAGAGTCTTCATCAAGCAGCAGATGGAGGCATGTACAGAGACCCACAGGCAACATCAGGAAGAGCGTTGGGGAGTCTTGTGGAAGAGTGGGAAATAGAACTGAGCAACTCCACGGGATTAAGCACATCACAAGTAGACTCACAGACTCACCAAAGTTAGGACATGGTGGCTCTCAAGAGTCTGGTAGCTGCAACCAGGAAGCATGCAAGAGCTGAACCTAGACACCCTACACATTTGTAGCAGATGTGCAGCTTTGTCTTCATGTGGGTCCCTTAATAAGTGGACTAGGGGCTGTCTCTGATTCTGTTTCCTGCCATTGGATTACCTTTCCCCCTACTTGAACTGCCTGCTTAGGCCTCAGTGGGAGAGGATGTAAGTAGGCCGGCTGGGACCAGATGTACAAAGTAAAGTGGTACCAAACCATGTTCCTCTTCTCTGAAGATAATAGGAGATAATGGGGGAAAGGAATATGTAAGGGTAGGACTGAGGAGAGAGAGAAGGGAGAGGGGCTGTGATTTAGATGTAAAGTGAATTTAAAAAATAAACATAAATAAAAAATTAAAAAGTAAAAATGAACTGATTAGACTTAATTAAAGTATAAAATTAAAGATCTAATTAATTTTATAATTTTAATTTTAAAAAAGTTTTAATTTAATACATTTGTAAAATAAAGCCTCAAATATCTATACTAAAATACAGCAAAGCCATTTTAAAGTGAGTCTTTGTTTATTGCATACTTTTGTTGTTATTCTTAAATTCCATACTTAATTTTTGTCTTTCCCCAGGAACACATCATTTTATATTTCTCTAGATTAAAATATACCATATACATGTATATATAAATATAAGTAATTAAAATTGTTGCTAATATAATCAAAGCTTCATAGGAATTTAAAATTACTTTTAAATAAGTCATACAAATATGAAATAAACTTACAAAAAACTTACTGATAAAATGAAGTAAAAATAACTTCTATTTCCTAAGAAATAGTAATATTAAAATTCTACTAAATACCTTCTGTACTTTTTAAGCCATAATTTTTCCATATATGACAGACTGTCTTCTGTGAATTCGATGTTAATTGGTTCTGTCCAAATTTTCAAATTAGTTTGTACTTCACATTCTTCCACAGAGTCTACAAAAATAAACACTTCACATAATTAATGTAGCCATGCTTCTTAACTCTCACATCTCCTCTTTAGATAAAGAAAAGCACTGATTGTTTGTGGAAGATAGTTCTTTGGCATTTATCCCTGTAAATATAATTTTCATCATGTTATGATATGTGATATTAATATAATACCAAGTCTATGATGTAAATAATTCTAAAGGCTTTAATAAATGGTTTTAATAAATGATTCTGTGTACAATTTCATCAAAATCTCTTCAAATAAAATGATTTTTATGAGTAGTCAAAAGCTTTCCAAATGCAACATTATCTTGATAAATTCAAACAGAGTTCTTGTACATTCCACACACTTAGCACACACATATACATCAGAGGTGTATAATAAAGCCATTTCTAATAATATTTGCACATTATAGAGAATAGAAAATAATTAATTTTTTATCATTCATAATGAGAACATTAACCCCCATGAACTTTTGCCTTTGATGTCATTTACTCCCAAATGTTACTATTTCTGAAACACCACAAACTAAAAAAAAAAAAAAAAACCTACTCAGAGGTATTTGATAGGGGTCAAGCTTTGGGCTAAATGACGCCTATGAGTCCAGGAGTGGTAGCCACTCTCAACCTCTAGATATTACCCTCTAACTAGATTGCAAACACCATCAGAATAAAATGCTCCAAGAAAAATAGGAAGAAGAAGTAATAAAGCTTAAAAACACATTTTTAAGGTATTCTAGCACCAAGCTGGCCCTAACTTCATACTGAAGACTTTAATGATTAGCATTCAGCCCAAAGCCAGCAGCCAAATAAGCCAATGGAAGAACTCAGTTCCTATCTGCTCAAGAGTATTGTAGTATTGAGTTAAAGAGGTAGCAGAACTCTAGAGAGTAAAAAGCCATTATCTGTTACATAAACAAAGAGAAAGTGTTAAGGTTGTGAGTGTGAATTGTGACCATGACCATGAAGGCAGGGGCAGAAGGTGAGCTGAAGCTAAAAGAATTGGAGTAGAAAAGTTAAGAGGTAGAGGAAGGAAGAAGAACTTATGATTTTTGGGTTTTGTTTTTGTTTTTTTTTTTTCAGAGAGAGGAAGCACGGAAGCACTGTACTTGAGTACTGTACTTGACTCTAAAATCTGGATAAAGATGTGAGAAGTACAGCACTAAAACAAGTAACCTGTGTTTTATTTTTCTCCATTCACCAATGGCACAATCTCAGAAAATAAGGAGGAGAGTCTGTCTTCATGTGTAGAAGGAGGTGTTGTTTACCTTGAATAAATAGTCTTCAAAGCCATCAAAAGTCCACAAAATAATGACAGCTAAGGCCATTTCACTATTTAGAATCATTTGACTAGAGACATGACTGCTCCTGATAACACCTACTTCTTGGTTCAAAGAAGATTTGAACATCTTTACCCCCAGGCAAGGTTGTTTTCATGGCAAGGCAGCTACTGGGCAGACATTGCCCATTAAATCTACAGAAAACACTGTCCAAAAAAAAGACACATTTTACAGAATAGTCAACTACTGACTTTGCCGAGACAGGGTCAGGAGCCCTTCAACTATTTTACAGGCCTGATGATCCTGGGCCTAAAGGCTTAAAGACAAGTGGCCCAACATTTTGAGAAATGAGGGACTGTACAGGTAATCAGTTATCTCTACAAATGGTTAAATTGCAAAAGCTATTCTTTGTGCTTCCTATATTTTCAGGTAATATTTAGCCGCTCTCGGATTTCTGATGGGGTTAAAGACTAGTTTTAGTTTCATAATCAAACTCAAGTTACTTAACATAGAATTTATAGAGTAGATGACATGGCTTCCAAATGATGTTACAGGCTGAAATTCTAAACATGATCTGGGGATAGAATCATAGTTTTTTCAGTTAGGAAATGTGTTAACTGACAAATTAATAGATGAGATGTCATTTGTATTTCATACTGTGTAATTCACCTAATTGTTATGGTTTTGTTCAATTTATATGTGGGAGAAATGTTTTGTTTGTTTGTTTGCTTGGACAGAAAAGATGACATGTAGAGGGAGGTGTGGTTTCCATAATTGATTCTTGATTATGTCAATAAAAAAAGCATAAGCCAATTGATGGGAGAAAGGAAAAAGGTGAGATTTCTGGTTCCTATTGAAAGAGAAGGGACACAGGGAAAGGGGATTCGGACTGGGCTTTGGGACGAGGAGGAAGCTACAGTTATATAGCTCTTGGGGCCTTTTGTAGTCTACAGTAGCAGGGGCTAAGGAGGTCGGAGGGAGCTGGCTGATAAGATTATGACAGGAAACTTTTCACCCAGCCATTGAGTTATCTGGTTAGTTTTAAAATAATAAAACTGTCTAGTGTTTGCTATCTGCAGAGCTAAAGTGGACAGGAGGAGAAAGAGGGCAGCTGGGGCAGATGTTGGCAAAGCTAGCCTTGAGGGGCTGGGATAGTGATCAGGGCTCCCAGGACAAACTGCCCACTGATCCTCAGCAGAGCTGAGTGAGACCAGCGGCAGCTGATCTCGGAGCCTAACTCGGAGCACAGGAAGAACTCCCAAGAAAATGTGATTTAAAAAAAAAAAAAATTTGCACGAAACATTCATGTGCTTATCAGAGTCTTTGAAAACTGATCCTAGTAACAAAAATCTAACTGCTAGGAGAAGAAACTTCAGTATCCATTCAGCAAGACACTTTGCTCATCAATTGAAGGGCATAAACATGCATGAGCTATGGCTTACAGGCAGAAGGACCTCATGAGCTATCAATAGGACTTTAGTTACCATATTGCTTCTGGCTCAGCAACTTTCTCTTCTGAGAATTTGGGTGAGATTCTCTACCACTCATTGTTTTGAGAACATGGTCATTTTTCTTAACATACTGCACAAAAATCCTAAAGTAAATGGATGCCTAAGAATCTGGGGAACACCCAGGAGAACAGTGTAGAAGAAACCAAGCAAGCAAGCCAATGGGAGAACGTCAGCAGGGAGGTCAGAGGGAGGAGAGCTTTAGCTCACACGATGGCCTCTGGCCAGCAAAAGCACCTAACATTCACACTGAAGAAAAGAAGTTTCTGGTTGACTAAAATGAATTTTATCAGTGATAAAAATATCTAGAGAACTGGAAATTTTAAAGCACACTTCTCTGCTAAATGGCCATGGAACACAAGGATGCTTAATGTAATTTATAATAAAAGGTGCATATATTAAGTATAGTACCTATCTCTATTATTTGAGCAAAATTTTAGGTGCCTGAAAATATTAAGTGTTGGTGATAATGCAATCAACAGAAAACTCTTATAGACTTCAGATTAAGTATAAAATGTTGCAGATGGGAGTATAAAATGTTGAAATTACTTTTCTTAATAATTCATCTTTATTTAGTTCAGTTGAGGACATATATTCCTGACAAACCAGCTAGTTTTCTCTCAAGTAATGACATCCTTGGAAATGTGTATAGGGCATACTTTAAGACACACAAAAAATATATAGTAGTATTGTTTGACATGCTCAAAATGAGAAATACATTACAGAAAAAAAATCAACATTTAAACTGAGAAATAGTGGCACATTCACAGAATAAAATATTAGCAAACATTGAAAGTAGGTGGATTACAACCATACACATTTTCATGCATGAATCACAGATAAATATTACTGCATCATATGAGATGTAAAAGAATATAAATAACATAATTACACACACATACACACACACACATGAAATACTTGTACAATAAGGCAATATGTTTTGAATAAACTTCAGGGAAACCAAGGTATTAAAAAGGATAAAGCACAGGTTAGTGAGACCCTGGAGAAGCTGGGGAAAGAGAGAGCAGTCATATGAAATAAGAGAATCACAGATGCTTATTAGTTTTTCCACCATGAGCTGTATAAAATTCACAATCCTTCTGTTATACCCATTTTAATATAGAATATAAAAGCTAATATGAAATTAAAATACAACCACATATATTACTAATAAAATGTTTAATTTTCTATACTCAATCAAAGTTAAATATGTCAATAACAGTCCTTATTATGACTTATATCTACACAGGACCTTCATTGTAAGGAAGAATGAGAATAAGAGACAAAAAACAATTTCTCCACACAAAACATTGCAACTTTTGTTTCCAAACATCCATCAGAATATCATAGCATCTTTCCCCAATGACTCATTCTAAATGCACCTCAGTCTTTGCTGGAACATCACAGCAGAACTGAAAATGGAAATAACTCAGAAAATAAAAACATTTTCTTTTTTCAAAATTCTCAGTTAAATATATTTTCTTCTTCAAGCCCTATAAAAGTCATATAATCCCTTTCTTCCCTGGGATTCCAATTCCTCTATGAAAACAATAAGAGACAGAGACATCTGCCACATGAAACCATTTATTTGTGGGTTCCAATCAGTCTCATCTTTGTGGTGTAGCAATGGCAGAATTACTTCTGTAACTGTGCTCTAACAAAGCCAGAGAAGTGACCCTTCCCTCACTTTAGTGAGGACATGCTCCAGGACATCAGAGAGTAGTTTGTTCTTCCTCTTAGAGTGGAAATGTGACAGGAGTTTCACAAATCATAAGAGCAGCCTGAAGGAAAAATATCCAAACTCATGAGATACTGTCTCCTAACGAGGATCATGTTGTACCTTGTGTCAATTGTTGCAGGGAAATATTAAGATGGGGGGTTTCTAGAATATGGGGCACATGGTAAGAGAAATGAATTCCATGGACTTAGGTGCACTTATCTCATCGTGATATGAGACAATGTTATCTGACGGTAGTATGGTAAATAACAATTACATAGGACATATAATATAGGCAGAATAAATATCTGTATCTGAAATATGTACTTTCCCATGAGGATAAATCACTGTGGCTTTCATGATAAAAAAAAAAGTTCAGTATAAGCATTCTACATATCACCAAATGACCCTAATGACGTCCATCCAATGGCCAGTCACTGGCTATTGGTATATAGAGGGAAACCAAGGTCTTCACAAATGCTACAGAGCCTGAGAGATAGTGTAATTAGATGGTGAAGGAACACCCTAGCCCTGAGTTCCTTCAATCATGAACAGTAAAGTGTAAGAAATAAACTCTTACCACTCCAACTTGCTTTTGGTCATGGTGTTTCATCGTAGCAATAGTAACCCTAAAACATCCTTGATGTGAGCAGAACGCACACAGCTCATGGAGGAAAAACATGAATTACACTTCTATTTCTTATCTAGTGACAGAAAGAAAATAATGCATTTATTGAGTCAAGGTTTGCCCTGCTAGAGCTAGTAGTCTAAATGTGACCTGTTGTTTTTCCTACCACTGAATTTATATTCATGAATATAAGGTTTTATTGCAGCACAGTAACTCGTTCATTCATGTGTTGTCTCTGACCTTTTTTATTCTTTATTTAGAAGACTGACTACATGAACTTGCTTATAGTAAATGCTTATCAAGTTCTGTAGAAGATTGAGTGTCTCTTCAGTTGCAAAGGTTGTGGTACCTTTTCATCTAAAAATATAGCATCTGAAAAGCAACTGTTGTTAGTTTGATAATCTTTATGATGATCTGAATCATCTTTAAACACTGGATTTTGCACTGAGTGAGGAATTCTCATAGTTCCCCAAAACGGTTGTTTCAGGCATTTCATTTTAGCATATAAATGATTAGGGAAGGGAGAGGAAATTCTAGGATCTTCTACTTACATACTAATCTATGGGTTTTCATACCACCTCTAAGACTTGCAGTGTAAGATACTTTCAATATTTATGTCTAAGGAAATAAGTCTCCATATTTCTAATGTACCAAATATGGAAAAGAATTAAACCAAGGCTTCATCTTTCATTCATGTGCAATAAACCATTATAAGCTCAAAGTTAAAATTTAACAATGTTTCTGAAGTTCTGAAAATTGCCTTTGGGGTTATTGCATACCCTGCTCACATCCAGGCTGTTTTAGGGTTACTATTGCTGTGATGAAACACCATGACTAAAAGTGAGTTGTAGTGGAAAGAGTTTATTTCACTTACACTTTACTGTTTATCATTGAAGGAAGTCAGGGAAAGAACACAAACAGGAAAGGAACCTGGAAGCCTAAACTGATGAAGAGGCCCTGAAAGAATATTGCTGAGTTGTTTGTTCCTTGTGACTTGATCAGCCTTCGTGTAGAACGATCTTAGAGGAGATAGCCCTATTCACAATGGGCTGGACCTTCCTACATCAAATCACTAATTTAATAAACGCCCTGTACACTTGCCTAACAGGGCAATATAATGGAGTCATTTGCTCAACTGAGTTTTTTCCTCCTCTCAAGTTGACACAAAAACTAGCCATCACAGTTTGTATGGGCATGTCATAAAGAAACCCATTATTTTGTATTTGAGTCAAAAGCTGAGACTAAAATCTTGCAGAGAAATAGCTTTTATAAATGCAAAAAAAATATTGCAAGCATAGTTCTATTCTTCCTATAAGGTTCATTGTGGTCATACATTCAACCTTCAAGTTAGGGTTTAAGGGTTACATGCAAGCACTTGTTCCTCCACCCTTCCTATTTATGGTGCTGTTTTGGAGACAGTGCAGTTTAGGAGCCTGATGTCTCACCAGAAGAATTAATTCTCAGGGAGGCATGCTACATGGTTTATACTAACACCTACTTCCTGTCTTGGGTCTCATGCCTGTTTTACAGTGTGTAAGAAGTGAGGAGTCCAGCCATCTGCTCCTGCTACTTTGGAGCCACCTGCTGCTGTATTTCTCCTACCTCGATGGGCTGTGCTGTCTCCAACTGTGAGCCAAAATAAATTCTCTTTTAGATTGCTTTGCTAGAGATTTGTCCATACTGAAAAGAAACTTACTGATCTAAGGCATTCAAAGTGTCCTTTGCTTACCTGCCCCATAGATTCTGCATTGCATCAATAGATCTCAAATGAAATAGTTTTCTAACCACTGTTTCCTTGTAGGAAAATCAAAGTTTAGAGTTCAATGTTCCATTCTTCCCATGATCTGAATTTACATAAAAACCAAGGTAAATATCCGCCCCCATGATCAACTTCATGTTTTATAAATAGTAAACAGCTCATTGCTGACCGCCTAGTGTTTACATAAAGCTCCCCTGAGAAGCTCAAGTAAATTGCTCTTTATTGTTTTTAAGCATTGAATTTGTACTGTCAGGAGTGGAAAGAAATGAAGACACCTTTATTGTGTTAGGTGATTATTTGAAGAGTGCCCATACCTGGTTTTTTTGCTTGTACTTCCTCGTGCTTGTTTTCCCCCTGTTGCCCAACTCTCCACTGTGTTAAGGCTTCTTGGAAGGACTGGGCAGATGCTTCTTCATCAAAAGGCATTTCCCACATGGCCTGGTACCTTGGAGTTCCACCTTCTCCTCCTTTTGCAGCTGTAGTTTCTACCTAACCAGTTAAAAATGTAGCACAGGCTTGTTTATTATATTTCCTGCATCTTATTAATACATGAAAAGAAGGATGCATTTAACTCAGAAGAGTATATTTTTCTGTGACACATTTAAATGTCCTAGTGTTTTTCTTAAAACTTTATCAGCAGTTATAAGTGGTCTGCTCAAAAGTTAACACTGTAAGAGACTTTAAATCCGATGACTTCATTTTATCTTTGCTCATCCCTTCTATAGATGTTCTGGTTATATACATATTATCCATCCTTTCTTCTTCCCCAGTCCTCTGCTCCTTACAATCTTCCCACATTACAGCAGTTGTCTGTTAGGAGATAGGGTCTCATTCTCTATGTAGGCAAGACTGATCTCAAACTTGAGATGTATCTACTTTGTACTCCTGAATTACAGGATTATAGGCATGAAATCATACCAGTTGACACGACTATAGATGGATATGTGTTTAATGCTAGTGTCTACTTAACAACAGAAGTTAAATAGTTAGTAAAGGACTAGAGGGCAGAGAAGGAAATCCTAAGGTATGAAAAATAGAATGCAATTTTAGAAAATAGGAAGGGTTAAATAGAGAGTAAAGGAGAAAGGAGAGTCAATTAACAAGAGGTGTCATGTTAGGAGTCCTATGGAAAGCTAAAATAGTAGAAGCTTCTTAAAATATATACATTCATCAATTAACTCTAAATGGAACCACCAAATAGCAGAGGAGACAAAACCCAACTGTTTCTCTACTGTGCCAATAGACCTCATGGGCCAGGAGGCTATTTGTCAAGAGGGCCTCATGCAAACTCCCAAACAACTCAGGCTACTGTCAAATTTGTTGGTAGCTCTGCACAAACTTCTTCCGTCAGATATAATCATTTCCATCCAATTTCCATTTCCAAAGGTAGGTTGTTTTGACTCCTAATACTTAACTTTTTTCTTTTTTTCTTCTCTGTCTACTTGCTTTGTCTTATTCTGATATTTGTTTTATTGGCCTGTATATTCTTTAGGGAAGGACAGAAAAAAGGCATGAAATTGCATGTGGTGGTGATGTAGAGGAGCTGGAGAGAGAAGACCATGGGAGAGCAATCATCAGAATATACTGAAATTCATCCAGTGGTGGTTCAAGGTACATTTTCTGCAGGTCTATGGAAACAATACCTGTAAATGTTCCCACTTTTGGGGTACACTCAAGCCTAGTTCCTTTGCAGGAAGAAATCATGCTGGAGTTGAGCACTTATCTACATGTTCAAAGGTCAAGAGACTTCAGTTATTTAACTCTCAATTAACAAAGCCTTGTGACTAGCAAGTAACTCAGTCAATGGCTACTGCAAAAAGGCAAGTACCTCATGGGGGAAAAGAGGATTATAACACGGATCAGAATGTGGAGTTTGATTCTTGCTAAAGAGTCAATAGAAGGGGATGATTTCCCTAGAAACTTCACACTTTAGGGAGTAGTTTGTCTCCCCCACTTCTCCTCAATAAATCTACCACATTCACTCATACAAGAAAATAATCCATATTAACATTATACATGTATCTGTACACAGATATATGTGCACACACACACGTATATACCCTAACCCTAACCCTAATCCAAACCCGAATCCTAACCCTAACCCTAGCCCAAACCCTAACCCTAAATATAACCCTAACATATAACCTTTGTGAGTGTGCAGATAAAAGTTTATGTAGCACATTGTGTGATCAATAGTTATTCTACATAACTGCCAGATTTTGGTATCCATCTTCCTTTATACACTGTTGTAAATGCCTTTCACCTAGACTTTTATATTTTGAGCATGTCCAAGTTCTAACTAATACAAAATTGTTATGTTGCATCCTGGATTTTTACTTGAATGTTTCTCTCCAGTATTCATACAGTTCCTGACATCATCAAAATGCACAAAAATCATATTGTCAAAAAAATATTTTGTACCAAAAAGAACAATTTTCAGTAGAATCAAAGTAATCTTAGAATTATTTTTATAGTCTAAATATATTCAATTACTAAAACAATTAACTATAAACTAATAACATGATAAAATGATGTTCCCAAATGTGCATCTGTGCTAAAAGATATAGATGGCAGTCAGGACATGTAGGACACGAAAAATACTCCTGGGTCTTCCTCGGTTTACCTCAGAGCTGTTCTGAAGAGGGAGGGCTTTGAGTTTCTGCTGACTTTTACTGGATGCTTCTGCGGGATTGGTCCCTTCATTGGGCGGATTTGCTTCCTTTATAAATTGATGAGCAGCATCTAATACGTTGGATAAGATTTGAGATTTTGGCTATTAAAAAGAAAAAAAGGGAAAGTACTGTGAAGAATCTTAATGAGGGAGTCTCAGAATTTACAAACAGCAAATCAAGTTTTCAATATTGTATGATTCATTAAATCCAATACAATTTATTTAATTTTGTTTTTTATTAATTTTAGAGATCATAATATAATTATATTATTTCTCTCTCCCCGTCCCTCCCTTTAAACCTTCCCAGATGCTACCTATTGCTTTCTTTCAAATTCATGACTCTTTTTACTTAATGTTGTTACATATATTTATCCTTTGTAATATTACTTGTATGTATGTTTTCAAGGCTAAAAGTCTGGTATTAGATAACCAAATGGTGTGGGGTTTTTTCTCTTTTAATTTTTATTATTATTTTTATTTATTCTTTAATCCTTTTTTACAGTCCAGACTTTATTCCCCTCCTGGTACACCCTTAGACTGTTCCACGTTTCACAGCCTCTCCACCGATCTCCGAGAGGATTTCCCTCCCTTTGTACCTCACCAGACCTCTCCACTCCCTGGGGCCCAAATATCTCCATGGTTAGGTGCATTTTCTTTGACTGAGTCCAGACCTGTAGTCCTCTGCTGTAAATGTGTTGGGGGCCTATATCAGCTGATGTATGCTGCCTGGTTGGTGGTTCAGTGTCTGAGAGATCCCAGGGTTTCAGGGTAGTTGAAATTGCTGGTCTTCCTATAGGGTCGCCCTAGTCCCCGGCTTCTTCTACCTTTTCACTAATTCAGCTACAAGGGTCACTAGTTTCTGTCCTTGGCTAGATGCAAATATTTGCATCTGACTCTTTCAGCTGCTTGTTGGGCCTTTTGAGGACAGTCATGATAGGCCCCTGTTTGTAAACACACTATAGCGTCCCCCTGAGCTGGATCCCAATTTGGGTCTGTCATTGGACCTCCTTGTCCTCAGGCTCTTCTCCATTTTTGTTCCTGCTGATCTGTCAGACAGGAACAATTTTGAGTCAGGGTTTTTGACTATGGAATGGCAAGCCCATCCCTCCACTTGATCCATTTCTACAACTTCCAGTATTCTCTAGTTGCCTGTATTTCTTTGTACATGACTGTGGTCTACTGGGCTTTCTCCCCATGCACCTTGACTCTCTGGCTCTCTCATTCATTTTTTCCCAATCTCCTTTAATATTCCCTGAGCCTCTGGTACTGAAGTTGTTTTTATACACACATGTATTGAAACTAGATTTCAGGCTTCAGACATTTTGAATGGGTGTGGTTTCTTGTAACGGTCAGTGTCTGTTGCAAAGAGAAGTTTCCTTGATGAGGGATGAAAACCACACTTTACTGTGGAATAGTGAGTAGATATTTAGAATGTAGTTATGGACAATGCTAGCTTAGTAATGTACCAATTACGAGTTCTCGTCCAAGGCCTATGACTTCACTAGTCCTAGGTAGTTAGATAGAATTCCAGTACCCAGAATGATTTCCCTTTTCTTGGGCAGGCCTTATGACCAACTAGAGAGCTGTTGTTATCACCAGGGTATAAGTGACACTACTGCATCACCACTGTTATAGAATCAAGATGGCTATTATTGTGGCTCATGGTAATCATAGCTGGGTAGAACTGTTGGCTGCTTCCCTCCTTTGGAAGCTAGTGTGGTGCCTTCTGATATTAATCATCCCAACAGTGGCCACTATATTCTGAGGGAAAGAGCTGAGCTTCAGACTTTTCGAAGCATCTTTAAAAGATTTTATCAGTTAGTCCTCAAGAAAACTCTAAAATATTTGTTTTTTTTTTCCATTCTAGTAATAAAGAAATTCAAGCCCAGAAAGTTAAAATAACTAGCCTTTAGTCACATAGTCAGTAGCAAGCAGAGCAGGGAGTTGTGTAAACAGAAAGATTCACAGCCTTTGCACCTATCCTACCCTGAAAATGATTGCTATGTTACTTTATGGACTTCATGGACAAAAGCAAGCCAACCAAACACCAAACAGAAAACCCTAAATATATCATATCTACAAAGATTGTGGATGAGTTGTAATGATTTTTTCTTTGTATCAAAGCATTTTTAGTAAGCACATACAGTCCTGAGATAAACAGCAGGATGTGCTCTGTCTGGACTTCCCTAAAACTCCAAGTCATTCCTCACTTATAATCTTCATGCTGAAGGACCTACAGGAAATCCTTTCCTATTGTATCTTTATCTTTACCATCTTTGCCTGGACAAGGTCTCCTCCTGTAAGCACTCCCTGCTTTTTCCAAAGGGCCCCGGACCCTCTCCCTTCCACTTTATGTCACCTTGAGCTCATTACCATCACCTGTCATAAGGATGATACATCATCATTTGATGTACAACCATCTAGTTTTATTAAGAAGTTCACAAAGGAAAAAATACGCATTGTAAAATGGTGTATGGCTATCAGAGTATCCAGTAAGTAGCATATGATTAAAATGAAGTATGAAACATGCAAATGAGGTGGGAAAAGGTTTAGAATAAGTTAAAAAATAATGTTAAAAATATCTTTGCCCCCACCAGAAGGGGATAGAACTCCACAATAAGACCATCAGAATCAACTAACCTGGACTTTAAGGGCTCCCAGAGACTGAAACACCAACCAAAGAGCATACACGGCTAAGACCAAGGTCCCTGGCACATATGCAACAGATGTACAGCTCAGTCTCCATGTGGGTCCCCAACAAATGGAGTGGGGCTATCCCTGAAGTAGTTACCTGTCTATAGAATCTCTTCCTCTAGCTGGGATGCCTTGTCTGGCCTCAATGGGAGAGGATGTGCCTAACCCAGCAGAGACTTGATGCACCAGGGTGGAGAGATATCTAGGAGGGTCTCATCCCTGGAGAGAAGAGGAGGAGGAAGGTAGGGGGAGAGACTCTATGAGGGAAGACTGGGAGGTGGAGACAGTAATTGAGAAGTAAAGTGAATAAATTAATTAGTTAATGGAGAACTAATTACCATGTTTCTTTAGGGCATGTCTCCGGTTACCTATGTTTCTTTAGGGCATGTCTCCGGTCAGGAGAAGATTGAGAAGCCCTATTCTCTGAGGGGTCCTCCCAGCAAATAAGCTGCTCTGTTCCATGACTCTACAGAATTCTGGATCTAAATTTAAACTAATTTTCAAAAGGAAAGCACAAAGTCTCCAGAGTCTAAGAAACTTAGTGTCAGCCACACAAAAACATTGATCTCAATTTTATCAGAAAACATCCAGAGAGAGGAAAAGTACAACAGAGTTAGAAGTTAGATTTTTTTCCAATCTTCTGTCATGGCAGTATGCCTAATTAAATTTTTCATCTAGTAAACAATTGAAATAGCAAAAATTACATTGGAATTTCTTAGCTATGACCTTTTGCAAATCTATTAAGATGCATTGCCATCTGAAATGATAATAAATCAGTGATTATAAATTCTAGAAGTGTTATTTCACACTGAATTCATAGACTACTCATGAAAACATGATATTGTTCCTTACACACAAATATGGATGCATGCACTGTGCACAGACTTGTGACAGCCACTCCCCTCCCCTCCCCCTATGGTTACCTAATCCCTGCTGTTTTCATTTAAATAGACATTCAAGCCAGTGCTAAAGATCAGCCTGAAAGTAAGAACTGTATTTTAGTCATTAATTTTATTCAAGGAATTTAACAAAATCTGGATTTTAAATTGTCCAGAATAAAACCTTGTAAACTTCAAAAGCGCTCAGATTATTTAATATGCATATAATATTTATAAGATCAAAAGTAGAGTAGAGTTCATATAGCAAATATTAAAAGTATAGATACTTAAATAATGCCAAGAAACTGGATTCTTCTTCTAGTATGAATCCTGCTACCAATGTTCTAATAGCTTCTTATATCATTCTTATGTAACATGTTAAAAATCAGTATATGGCAAAAATATATTTGGAAGTTAATTTACTATTATAAATTAGTCTTGTCTTTTAGAACATGGCAAACTGCACAAAGGCCTGTCTGCTAGGGTCTCTGGGAAATGAACCAGGGAAACTTGGAAAGCAGCTCTAAATTACCTAGAAATGAACCTACCCAAGGTAGTGAAATGCCTGTGAAATGAAAACTTTAGAATACTGACAAAAGAAATTGATGAAGATTCTTTATTCTAGAACATGAGAAGATACCTTATGATAACAGATTGGCAGGATAAATATGAAAATGTTATGAAACCAAAAAAGTTCTACAGATTCAGTGAAATCCCTACAAAAGTTTAAATGAAAGTCTTCACAGAGGCAAAGTAATGTTTTTGTTTAGTGTTCATACAAAAGCTCCAAATGCCCAGGAAGCCAAAGCATCCTAACCTACACAGTATCTGATTTCACTTTGTATTCCAGAGCCACTGTACCAAAAACATCATGGTTCTTGGCACAGAAAACGATGTATAGATAAGAGTACAATAAAAAAGCTAGATGTAAAGCGCCCAGCTCCAGCCACCTCACTTTAGACAGAGATACCAAAAGCATACATTGAGGAAAGGCAGCCTGTTAAACGTTTCTGAAAAAAAGCAAGCAAACAAAAAAAACCTGGGTATTCACATCCAGGAGAGTGAAGCTACATATCTCCCTTTAAAAACACAGCAAAACTAAACAAAACCATAAGTGCTTTAATTTGTTCTTTGAGAATTCCATACGATGAAATTTGATAACATTTACCCACACACATCCTTGATAAATTCTCCCAAGATTCACACTCTAACCACTCTCAATTCTGTATTTTTTCTGTTTTTTTTAAAAAGTAATCTATTGAGTCCAATTTGTGCTGTCCACATACTAATGGGTGTGGAGTTATTCACTCGAGCATGCTTACCTTAACAGGGGCCACACGCTTAAATAAATATGAACCTGAACACAAAAGCCATCAGCTATCAACAGTTCCTTGGTTAATGCTCAACAGACTAAATCCTTGTTATTGTTTATAACAAACAAACAAAAAACTATTGAAAAATGAATCAAAGACCTTTAATACCAGAAAGGAATAAAAGAAAACACTTCAAATCTTTTGGACAGACTGCAGTAGCTCAGAAAATTTTTACTAGAATAGCAAATGATACAGATGAATTACAAAGTTGCTGCATAACATAAAGAAATTTTAGTTGAATTAAAAACCACCATAGAGAATGGCAAAGAATCATTGCCAGGTATACATATGACAGAGTATTGACATCTAATGTATACAAAGATTTCAGGAAAAAAATAGCCACAAAACACTAACAAATCCAACAACCCAGTTGATGAATGATATAATAAATTGACAAAACTATTCTCAGAAGATAAAGTACAAATACCAGTAAACCTATAAAACTCTGTTTTATCTTTTTAACCTCAAAATTAATGAAACTTAAAACAATTTTAACACTCTTTACCCCAGTAAGAACAACTACAATTCAAAATTCAAAAGATCTGCTCGCAAGGGTATAAGAAAAAAGGAGCAGGTGTATCCTGTTAGTTGAACACAAACTGGCCAGAGTTATCATTTAAATCATGATGAAGGCAACACGAAATTTAAAAGTACAGCTACCATGTGATCCAACTATAAGATACTGCAGGAACTCTATATCAACATACATCACAGACTATCACATCTATGTTTAGGTGTTACAATGCACAGTAGCCAAGTGATAAAGTAGGCTAAAAGTTCAATGACAAATGAACAAATAAGGAATATGTGGTATATGTATATGTATATATATATATATATGTATATATGTGTGTGTGCTTAAGTTTGTCTGTATATGCAGTTATATTCAACCATTAAAAACAATGATATTGTTACTGTACGAAAAATAGACACAAGTGCATTATCATCAAATCAAGTGAAGTAATCCTGACACAGGGATCATCATGTTTTCTGTTGTTTGTGAATCCAAAAGCTCCTGGTATATAAAATGATGTGTAAGGACCTGAAAGTGAAAAAAAAACTGGGGGAGGAAGGGGCAGATAGAAAGGAGAATAGGAAACAAGGAAGACTAAAGGGAGTAAATGAAAGTGCATAGAGTATGGCAAAAATTGTCTTATACAATGCAGCTGTACACACTATGATTATATACCAAAAATAACCTTGCATTTCTGATAAAAGGTAAATTTACTGGAATATCTTTAATTCCCTAGAAACATTCTTTTCTTCAGAGTGAGGCTGTGTATATATATTTATTTTATTACTATTATCCAAAGGAGATGACACACAAAAAAAGAAAATAAATATTTATGATGCTCATTATGAAACCAAGGAAAACTGACTTTAGAAAGCCCAGGTGAAATGACCGTGATAATATCTGGGTTTGGATAGTATCTAAGTCTTCCTTCTTGCTTTCCAATTCTTTCCCACTAATGACACAGGAAACACATTTGGTCTTTGTTTTTCTACAACTATTAAATTTATTACTTATAGATTTTTAAGGTGTTCCTCCTCTCAAAAAATGTGTGCAAAACACTGGTTCTAAAAATAAAATCATGATTTTCTCTTGGGTGACTTTCTAAGGCAGGACCAGCCAGGAGGCATAGGCAGGAGAAGCAGCATAGCAGCTGGGAAACGGTGGTTCCTGCATGTATCTGCACCCAGGAGGGACAGCTGATCCATAGCCCTCTGTGTACAGGTCTGACCAGGAGAGAGCTGATTTCTCAGGAGTGCTGACACTGGCTTATAGACCAACAGGAGAAGCAAACTCCAGCCAGAGACACCAAGAACATCTAATATCAGAGATTACCAGATGGCAAAAGGCAAACACAAGAATCTTACCAACGGAAACCAAGACTACTTGGCATCATCAGAACCCAGTACTCCCACCACAGCAAGTCTTCAATACCCTAACACACAGGAAAACCAAGATTCAGAAATAAAATCATATTTCATGATGTTGATAGAGGAATTTAAGAAGGACATAAATAACTCTCTTAAAGAAATACAGGAGAACACAGGTAAACAGGCACAAGCCCTTGAAGAGGAAACACAAAAATCCCTTAAAGAATTACAGGAAAACACAACCAAATAGGTGAAGGAAATGAACAAAACCATCCAGGATCTAAAAATGGAAATAGAAACAATAAAGAAATCACAAAGATGGACAACTCTGGAGATAGAAAACCTAGGAAAGAAGTCAAGAGCCATAGATGCAAGCATCACCAACAAAATACAAGAGATAGAAGAGAGAATCTCAGGTGCAGAAGATACTATAGAAAACCTTGACACACAGTCAAAGAAAATGCAAAACGCAAAAAGATTGTAACCTAAAACATCCAGGAAATCCAGGACATGATGAGAAGATCAAACCTAAGGATAATAGGTATAGAAGAGAGTGAAGATTTCTAACTTAAAGGGTCAGTAAATATGGAAAGATCTTCAATGCTCATGGATTGGCAGGATTAATATAGTAGAAATGGCTCTCTTGCCAAAAGCAATCTACAAATGCAATGCAATCCCCATCCAAATTCCAACTCAATTCTTCACAGAATTGGAAAGAGAAATTTGCAAATTCATCCAGAATAACAAAATCCTAGGATAGTGAAAACTATTCTCAACAATAAAAGAACTTCTGTTTTTGCCAGGAATTTTGACCAGAAATAAACTATTCTCAACAATAAAAGAACTTCTGGTGGAATCACCATCCCTGATCTCAAGCTATACTACAGAGCAACTGTGATAAAAAAAATACATAAAAAATAAAAATAAAAAAATCCCTGCATGGTGTTGGTACAGTGACAGGCAGCTAGAGCAATGGTATAGAATTGAAGATCCAGAAATGAACCCACAAACCTATAGCCACTTGATCTTTGACAAAGGAGCTAAAACCATCCAGTGGAAAAAAGACAGCATTTTCAACAAATGATGCTGGCTCAACTGGCAGTCAGCATGTAGAAGAATGCAAATCAATCTATTCCTATCTCCTGTACAAAGCTCAAGACCAAGTGGATCAAGGACCTCCACATAAAACCACATACACTCAAACTAATAGAAAAGAAAATGGGGAAGAGCCTCAAGCACATGGGCATATGGGAAAATTTCCTGAACAGGAAACCAATAGCTTATGCTCCAGGATCAAGAATTGACAAATGGGACCTCATAAAATTGTAAAGCTTCTGTAAGGCAAAGGACACTGTCAATAGGAAAAAACAGCAACCAACAGATTGGGAAAAGATCTTTACCAATCCTATATCTGATAGAGGGCTAATATCTAATATATACAAGGAACTCAAGAAGTTAGACTCCAGAGAACCAAATAACCTTATTTAAAAATGGAGTACAGATCTAAACAAAGATTTCTCAACTGATGAATACCGAATGGCTGAGAAGCACCTAAAGAAATGTTCAACATCCTTAGTCATCAGAGAAATGCAAATCAAAACAACCCTGAGATTCCACCTCACACCAGTCAGAATGGCTAAGATAAAAAACTCAGCTGACAGTAGATGCTGGCAAGGTTGTGGAGAAAGAGGAATATTCCTTCATTGATGGTAGGATTGCAATCTGGTACAACCACTCTAGAAATCAATTTGAAGGTTCCTCAGGAAATTGGACATAGATGCTCCAACATGTAATAAGGATAAATCCTCCACTATGTTCATAGCAGCCTTATTTATAATAGCCAGAAGCGGGACACCACTCAGATGTCCCTCAACAGAGGAATGGATACAAAAAATGTGGTGCATTTATACAATGGAGTACTACTCAGATATTAAAAACAATAAATTTATGAAATTCTTAGGCAAATGGATGGACCTGGATGATATTATCCTGAGTGAGGTTACCCAATCACAAAAGAACACACATGGTATGCACTCACTGAAAAGTTTATATTAGCCCAGAAGCTCAGAATACTCAAGATACAATACACAAACCACAAAAACTCTAGAAGAAGGAAGACCAAAGTGTAGATATCTTGATCCCACTTACAAGGGGGAACAAAATACCCATGGAAGGAGTTGCAGAGACAAAGTGTAGAGCAGAGACTGAAGGAAGGACAATCCAGAGACTGCCCCACCTGGGAATCCTTCCGATATACAATCACCAAACCTAGACACTATTGTGGATGCCAGCAAGTACTGACTGACAGAAGCCTGATATAGCTGTCTCCTGAGAGGCTCTGACAGTGCCTGACTAATACAGAAGTAGAGGCTCACAGTCATCTATTGTACTGAGCACAGGCTCCCCAGTGAAGGAGCTAGAGAAAGGACCCAAGGAGCTGAAGGGTTTGCAGCTCCTTAGGACAAACAACAATATGAACTAACTAGCACCCTCAGAGCTCCCAGAAACTAAACCACCAACCAAAGAATACACATGTTGGGATCCATAGCTCCAGCTGAAAATGTAGCAGAGGATGGCCTAGTTGGTCATCAGTGGGAGGAGAGACCCTTGGACCTATGAAGGTTCTGTGCCTCAGTATAGCGGAATTGTCAGGGCCAGGAAGCTGAAGAGTATAGGAGAAGAAACGGGATTTTTTCTGAGGGGAAACCAGAAAAGGAGATATCATTTGAAATGTAAATAAAGAAAATATCTAATAAAAATAAAAAAATAAAAATAAAATTAAAATTAAAATAAAAGTCACTGTGTAAAATTATAGCAAATTTTGCTTTTAATTTAGATTAGTCTGTCTGCTTCTTTTTGTATTTACTAAGCAGATAAATATAAATTGGCATACCCCATATTAAATTATTAAAATATATAAATTCTCCATGGAAGAAACTATAGTTAATGTTTAGAGACATTTTTGAAAACTTTTGTGTTTGTTTAGAGGTACACAATTAAACTTGTGACACAAATCATATTATCTTTCACTTAATAAAAGCACTATCATTTTTTCTTTTCTTTTTTATATTTCCTTTACATCCATCACACTGTCCCCAGTCATCCCTCCCACAATTTTCCCTCCATCCCATCCCCTTCTCTTTTGTTAGGGTGGGTATACCCTCACCCTGACACATTTAATCTCTGCAAGGCTAGGCTTATCCTCTCCCACTGAGGCCAGACAAGGCAGCCCACCTAGAAGAACATATGCCAAGTGCAAAGAACACCTTTGGGATAACCCTTGTTCCAGTTGTTTGGGATCCACAAGAAGACCAAGCTGCACATCTACTACACATGTGTGGGGAGGCCTATGCCCAGTCCATGTATGATCTTTGGTTGGTGGTTCAATCTCTGAGAACTCGAAGGGTCTATGTTAATTAATTCTGTTGGTCTTCCTGTGGATATCAACCTGAGTGAGGTAACCCAGTCCTAAAAGAACATGAATGATATGTACGCAGTTTTAATTGGATATTAGCCATAAAACATAGGGTACCCATGCTACACTCCATAGGCCCAAAGAAGCTAAACAAGAAGGAAGACTGAAGTGAGGAGATAAAATAGTCATTAAAAAGGCTGGGGAGGGGAATGGAAGGAGGTCAGAATCAGGTATAGGGAGGGACAGGATAGATGGCATAAGAATGATGACAATATGGAACTGACAAGAATAGAAAGCATCTCTAGGACATAACACAGAACTGGGATAATGGAAGTCCTCAAGAATTAATGGGGGTGGCCTTAGTTGTGACAGACAACATTGAAGATATGTAATCTGAAGAGGCCATCTACTATAGCCAGACAGGAACCCCAATGGAGTAATAAGGACACCAACCCATCCAGAAACCTTTGACCCTCAAATTATCCTGTCTACAAGAAATACATGGATGGGGGATTGAGCAGAGACTAAGGAAATGGGTGAACAAATTCCAGCCAACTTGATCCATCCCATGGGTAAGCACCAATCCCTGACACATGACAGAGTAGTGATACTCTATTATGCTTGCAAACAAGAGTCTAGAGTGGCTGTCCTCTGAGAGGCTCCACATAGTAGATGACTCACATGGATGCATATACCCTCAGCCCAACAGTGAATATAGCTTGGGAACTCCATAGGAAGAACAATGACCATCATAAGCACTAAATTGCTAGTTAACAAGAATATAAAATGATTGTGATTACAATAGATTAGTCTATTGGGCATAATACTATATCATATATTAAGAGGTTAAGTTCAAATTTAGAAACTGAACTCAAACATAATTTGGTTTATGTCTTCTAAATATAAAGATTTAAGTACAGCAGTAGTAACACAGAACAAAACAATGAGACGGAGATTATGTACATTTACCTGTGCAACTATAATCCATGCTAAGAATGTTTAAATTCCAATAGAAACTGCCTTTAAAGAATATGGTAAATCGTATGTTTCACTATAGGAAAGAAGCTTTTAGAGGCACAGAATATGATTTACTGCCAGTATTTCAATGTTCTAGCACATTCCTCCCCACTCCCCATGATGTGATGGTAGGATTTCATCTGGTAACTATTCTAAATTCTCACCTCAACTTTCCTTCCCCTTAGAATGATATTATCTTTCAAATTATGCTCTAGAAGAATTCATCACTGTGACAACACAGCATTAATCAAAGTGAAGAGAGCTGATATTTCGTAGTATTTTAGAGTGGATGGCAGTCATTTTGCAGAAAGTTAAGATCCAAGAGCAAAAGTTTTATTTTTGAAAAACATGGCATGCTTGATGGCATCCTCCATGCTGCAGGACAGTATCTTCCACTGTAGCTAAATCCTCCTCAGTGTTCGGTAATAAATACCAATGATCACATTGACACAGACATATTTTGTTAAATTCCAGCTCAAAGAAAGTTAACACACAGCCTACACCATCTTACTTTGCAAGTTTGAAAGTAGAACTGGGAATGCTTACATTCATGAACTTTTTTCCTTATGGTTTAATTTGGTGAGAAGAGTGTCACTATATAATAATGGGAGGCTGGTTTTGAATTTCTAGTCCTGGTGACTCAGCCTCCAGAATGTCATATACTACTACATCTATATCAGTTCTCCTTTGCCAGTGTTAACTTTCTCTGGTTTTTCACTTGCAACATTTTAGAAATTATTTATTGTAAACACAGCCTTCATTCTGAATTGATTATTTTAAACTTGGCAGAAGAATTCTGATATACATTGAGATTAAGAGTTTAGGCAATACACAAAAGGAAAGAAAAACTTTATTTTAAAACCTAAAGGATATTATAAATCCATTAGTTCCAATAACTAATAAATATTGACCACTTGAAGTTAGGACTAACTATACAATTTTCTGCAAGAAAAATTTGGTCTTCTTTGTTCTGCAAGAATTAAATTTACACATCAATGAATATAATTGCAACAGTCTGTGTACCTGTCAATTAAAAGTAATGCCTTCAAAACATTTTAAGAAATTCAACTTATTTTTTAAGTTAAAATTACTTATGTAAAAACATACTTTTATACATCATAAACAACTAAATAATTATGAAAAAGATAAAGTGTTACCTCTTTCAGTTACTAAATTATACCTCTGTTCTTAGATCAAACTAGTTTGTTCTTCTGTTAAATTTGCCTTTGCAGATCAACTTATTAGAAATATTTTTCCCTAAAAGTAGACTTTATCTTAACTGAATCCTTTATCAATATTTAGGGAGGAAATCAATAAATGATTGGTCAAAAGTATCATCTACTCTTTCTACTGAAAGAAAATATCAAATGCAAGGTAGATCAAAAGGCCAAAATTTCCAAACATCAGGCAATTGGAAACAACCAAAAAGAATTAATAGCAGAGTCCCTCCATATACATACACATAGACATATACAAATACAGAGAAAGCCAAATATTTAGAGTGAAACAAGTTGCAAAGAAATGATCCACAACAGAATCTGAACAGATTCTGAATTTCTCAGGGACAGGAAGAGTGCTCAGTGGGGTCGAGGGGGAGTGTGCTTACTCTGCAAGCAAGAAGACCTTAAGTTTAAGTCCTCAGATTCCATGGGGAAAATCATCACAGGCATGACTGTAAACCGTGTGCAGAATGAAGGCAGAGGCAAGAAGAGCACTGAGGTTTGCTACCCAGCAGCCTCACTCTGGATTCAGTGAGATACTCTAGTTCAAGAGAATGTGTGGGCTACAACACACACACACACACACACACACACACACACACACACACACAC
>NW_022196898.1:24471321-24527249 GCF_008632895.1 Mastomys coucha
AAAAAAAAAAAAAAAAAAAAACTGTGGCAACTGCATAAGGTGTGTAATGGTCCAAATTGGAAAAACTTTTTGCACTAATTGGAAACCAGATAGTAACCAAATCCTGGAAATACAAAAATCATGTGGAAATAGATCCAAATTTATCACCTTGTACAAAGCTCAAGAGTAAGTGGATCAAAAACTTCACCATAAAACCAGATACACTGAATCTAGTAGAAGAGAAAATGAGAAATAACCTCAGATGCATTCTCACAGTGTAAGATTTCCTGAACAGATAGAACACCAATGATCCATTCTCTAAGATGAATAATTGATGAATGGGACCTCATGAAAAGCTTCTGTAAGGCAAAGGACACTGTCAATAGCACAAAAGGCAACCTACAGATTGGAAAAAGATCTTCATTAACCCTATATCTGATAGATGGCTAATATACTATATATATATATATATATATATGTATATGGGGCTTATATGGAGGTTTTATATATATAACCTCCTGTCTAAAAGAAATGCAGGGACAAAAATGGAGCAGAACTTACGGAAGGGCTGCCCAGTGACCAGTCCAACTTGGGATCAATTGCATTGGTAGGCATCAAAGCCTGACACTATTACTGTTGCTATGTTGTGCTTATAAACAGGAGCCTAGCATGGGGCTGTCCTCTGAGAGGCTCTACCAGCAGCTGACTGAGACAGAAGCAGATCTTTACAGACAACCATTAGACTGGGGTTGAGACACCTCAGGATCCCTATGGCAGAGTTAGGGGAAGGATTGACTATGCTGAAAGGAATTGCAGCCCCATAGGAAAAACAACAATCCCAACTAACCCAGAAACCTGGAAGCTCCCAGAGACTAAGCCACCAATCAACGAGCATACACTGACTGATCGGAGGTCCCCAGCACATATGTAGCTGAGAACTACCTTGTCTGGCCTCATTTGGAGAGGATGAACCTAATCCTGCAGAGACAAGAGGCCCCAGAAAATGAAGATGCCTGGAGCAGGGGAAGGAAAGAGCATCCTTTCAGAGAAAAGGGGGATGAGGAATTGGAAGAAGAACTGGGGGACTGGGAGGTGGGGCAATACCTGGAATATAAATAAATAAAATAATTTAAAACAAACAAAACCAAAACAAAGTCATGTGCCTGAACTTTCCATCAACTTCAAATCTGAAGCAGAAATTAGACTTTAGATGCACCTTTTCTATAAAGTTCTGGCTGGTTTCTCTCAGGTTTTACTAATTGCTGAAATGTTTTTCCTTTACACTAAGAAGATAATCAAAAAGATCAAGGGTCTTGGCATTTGTAGTTTATTTATTTGTTATTTATTACCAATGCAATCTATCATACAGTAGATAAATGGTGCCATGTAAATATTATCCAGATTTGATATTTTATACTATCATAAGGATACAGACCATATGAAATAAAGCACATATCATTCAGTTAAAATGTTTTTAAAGGACAAGACGACATGTGAATCCAATCGCTCTGAATATAATGTATTTTCAAACATGCAAGCATCCAGCTTCAGGAAAAGAAAAACATGATTTGTGTCTAAATAATTGTACCTTTCAATTTTTATTGTATCAAGAACTTCTTCTTAAGGAGCAATCTTTAAGGCAGGATAACCAAAGAAAGCAAAACAGGAAATTCACACCTGCAATCTTGCTACCTATTTGCAGTTTCAATGCCATATAATTATGTACTATATTAATTATCTTAGCAAGAACTTGCTCTTGTTTTCAGCTAATATTACATGTATAATGAATGCATTCAGCTGAGTTAGCTGCTTTCAGTAATTACTCATATTTGAGCTACACGAAGGACAAATGATTTCACATTCAATTATTTGAATAGCAGAGTTTTAGACATAGCAGAATAAATTCACCAGCAAAGAGAGATCAAGAAATCTGTCATATTTGGGTATTAAATATAGTATTTCTCTTGCATCACCACTGAACAATTTTATTCTATAAAGAGTGATGAGCCTAAACTAATTTAACCAAAACCACTGTAAATCTGTCAAACCTTATGAAAAAGCAGGAGACAACTGAGTCCTTATTTACATAGAATAAAGGCTCCCAAAATATCCAGCATTGTGTCATCAAATAAAAGTTTAGATATTTGGTGAGACATCAAAGATTACCCACATAACATTTTATTATCCAAAACTTGAATAAGGAGGAGATACGAATTGGTAAATATGTGAAAAATTAAAATTTGAAACTTACATTTACTACTTTATAAAAATTTTGCCAAATGTGTTAATTTGCATGTGTGGGAAAAGCCCTCATTACAAGGCTTACTGTCACTACAGACACTTCTGTAACTATCAGAACTGTAGAATTCACTCATCTTTTAAAATATTTTTATTTATAAATTTCTGTGTTTGAGAATTTTATCTGCATACATGTTTGTACAACACATGTGCCTGTTGATCTCAGAGGCTGGAAGAGGTTCTAATATTACCAGAAATTGAAGTTACAGTTCATTATGAGCAGTCATGTGAGTACTAAGAATCAAGCCTGCAGCCTGTGGAAGAGCAGCCAATACAATGACTGAGTTGTTTCTTCAGTCCAAGGCATAAATCATCTTTGAACTTCATGAACTCTATCTATGATTTCCCTCTCCTATTACACATTAGAATTCATTATTGTAGTTTGACTATACATTTGACTGTTTGGGTTATCACATAGTAATATACTCATGCAATGTTTTGTCTCCTATGCATTTATTCATTACAGCTTTTTCTCTCCCTCCATGTTAAATGTCGTCTCCTCCAACACACATGGTTTAATGGAACCAGGGTACTTTTTACAATAATCAATTAAGTTTATTGTAATAACTACGGTGATAATGGGCCCATGAATGTGTCAAAATCTATCAAACTTTATACATTAATTATGTGAAAATTTTATATTGTGATTTTTCCTCAAGAAAATTATGAAAAATATTACTACATGTAAAGATTGTTTTAAATTCTTTGAACTTATAATTAATGTTACTTGGTGTCATAAGCATTGAATGTAAATGGCATAAAGATAAGGTTAAAATTCTAGGAATACACATAGCAAATGCTACAAGCAGAAAACATTTTATAGCATCATTGAATTGACTTTTATCCATAGTACTACAAGTTTCTGAGTTTGTATATATGACTCTATCTTAAGACCCTCTTAGTACAAACATGAATGACTACTTTCTTCTCCCTTTGAAATTAACTTTCAACTTCTCTACATTAAATCCATTCACTGCAGGGATCCTCTCTACTGTATTGGCTGCTCTACCTGTTACTCCTTTTATAATATATTCTCTAAGGCATCCATGGTCTTGCTCTTGAATGACAATAGAAGCCCTACTTTCTCTTCTGCCTACATTTCTAATTCCCTTCATTTCTCTTTCCCAAGTTTTCTTGTCTAAGTAAATGACTCAGTTGACAAAGTCACTCTTTGGAAAGTATAAGGGTCTAACTGAAAATTCCTAGAACCCATGTGAAGAGCCTCTGTTACCTCCCCCTTCAGCTCAGCCTTCAGACTCTGGCAGTCTCTGCTCGGAGGCTACCACCTGGGGAGCCAAGACAAAGGCTCTCTGCAGACTGTTGGATCTTCCTTGGAGCAGCTGCCTGGAAATTCACACTGATATACACACCTACCTCCTGGAAATCTTCTGAGTTGCTGGGGCTGGGGAACTTGGTGCCTGACTTCTTCTGCAGTGTTTATGTTATGCAAATATCTTGTAACCTAGAGATTCGGTTTCGGTTTTTCATTTACCTATATATATTTTCTGAATACCTGAAGTAAAGTATGAAGCCTTGATTGGGGCGCAACTTTGCTTTGTGTTTCTCTTGTTCTCGAATCCTATATTTCAGGTCCTTTGGTCCTTCTTCTGAGAGAACCCAAGTTTATGAAACTGCAGGACAGTTTCAGACAGAAGCCACATACAGTGATGTGTAACTGTAGCTCCAACTCTCAGAAAGCAAATAGAAGGATTCCTAAGAGATCCTGAGCTATGTAGTCTGGCCTATCTAGTGAATTTATTGTCCTATAGGAGACACTATCTTAAAACAAGTTAGTCAGTAACATGTACATATGTGATTCTGGTTTCAGGAGACTAAGAAAAATTACAAGTTCAGGCCAGCTAGCAATATAGAGAGACCCTGTTATCCCCTGCAACATATAGACACAAAAGTATAGCAAAACAAACAACTCAAATAAAAACTTAAATTGAAAATTGTATTTACAATAGCCTTAAATGTGAAGGCAACACAGATAACCATCTAACGATGAATGGGATGATAAACTCTGGCAGTCGTGTAACAGTGCTGCTACTTGTACATAAAAACCAGCAAAACACTGAGGCCCAGTGACAACTAATGCTTAGAACATGATAGTAAAGTAAACTGATCACAAGTCACATATTATTGGAAATCAGGCTAAGAGAAAGAAAGAGAAGAGAGAGAAAATAGAAGAATTGGGAATGAATAAGAATGGCCAAAATCTGACAGTAACAATGAAGGATCATTTGAGTTTCACTTTGACTGATACCCATGCTCAAAATTAACTAGACCAGTAATTATACATATCAGTAAGAACACTAACATCCACTGAACTGTACATCTTACATGATTATATCTATAGTATCTTCTCTGTGAAAAATAATCCTATCAATTGTACCCAGAAAACTATTTTTATTGGTCTTTATATCAATCGAACTTTGAAATTCTGAGTGTATGATCAAACACTTAAATGAACCGTTGACCAGGCATTCTGCCTGAGTTAAACTGTCAGACTCTCAATGCTTTCAACAAGCTGGGCAGCAGTTAACTCAGAAATAGGCATATTGGCTTGCCAGCAGGACAGCTTCAGTGTTTGTTCTGGGAGGGGCCCTGTGTAGGGGGTCTAGGCAGAAGCAGAGCTCTGGTATGCCTGGCTTTCACTTCTTATTTTCCAGGGAGCCAATGTGCACTCCATAGCTTCTCAAACCCCACAGGGGCTAAAGCAGTTACAAAGCTATCTGCAGGTAGGGAGCTCTATTTACCCTCTGTCTGCAGTTTTTCCCTGCTAAAATAGAACTTGGCTTATACAAGTCATATTTACTATAAATATGTTTCACAGGCACCTTTTTCTAATTTTCCAGGAACTACAAAGTTACCTAAAGGCTAAATTTGACACATATGAGGGAAAAATTTTGTAAATGTTTCACCTGTATAGCATATTAATATTTATATTCTTTATTAAATTTTGGCTAATAAATTCTTTAGCTTTCAAAATATAGAGAAAAAAACTTTTGCTATCTAAAATCCTGGTTTATGCTACTTCCAGGGATATGATCATATCATTAGGAATCCATTCAGATTTTTATTCTCTCAAAAATTGATTTCTAAGAGCCAGGTACAGGAACTGAGAATTCAGTCACTAACAAATGTGGTACATTTCTTATAGGAGTTGGAATTTTATCAGAAGACATGGAAGAGTGAGCAGCAAATAGTAATATAATTTTTAAGAATCCCTTAATTTAGTTTGCACTAAGTGATAATTGGATTAAAATGGAATGAACTTAGCCCTGTGTGGTTGGAATAAGGATCATTCATACCGAAGCAATAGTAAAGAAATGACAGTACCCAGCTGTCAAATGTATTTTATATATTTTACTTTTCCCTGTAGTACAGCATTGATATATATAGGTTTATAGTATTTCCAGAATCATTTTGTAATTTGACTGTAAGATCAAGTAAGCATGTGATAATTCCCTTGAAGGGTAACTTCTGGGTATCTGCCTCAGTCTACCTTATTGATGACTTTAGAAGAAGATACTGAGTGAGCTCTAGGCTAATCATCATTCATGGGTCCATAGTGGAATGTGTTGCAATTTAGTCTTCAGTCAACCGCCTGGGTAACTCTACCCTCCAAAAGATATCTGGACAATTCTAAGAAACAGAAATTAGTTCATTGTCTTAATACCCATGGTATTACTGGTGATTTTTTACTGTGTCTGTAGTATAGCTGCTGTACCTATTTATACCTTCACACTTGAATACTGACTTATCAGTTTCTATACACTGACCTTTAAAAAATTCTATCATTCCCTAAACTGAAGCCAATAACAAGCTATAAGTTTACCCTGAATTCTACATTGTCAAGGATCGAGTTCTCCTCAAAAATAATTGTAGAATTAGTCTTCCAGAGTTTTACTAAAGAGTGGTCAGGAAACACCAACTTGAGGCAAGATAAGATTGAAAAGCAGGGCAAGGAAAATTACTGACGTCAGTGCGGAAATGATAATGATCACCAGAATTGGTCCAAATTGAAACAAATAGGCTGTTTGAAGTATTTGGGAGGGGATAGGATGGTGATTATGCTGTGGAATGTAGGTCTCCCTCCAGGATTCATTCGGATGTAAACGCCACTTGTGATGTGCTGAGATGTGGTGGTACGAGGTAAGATCACTACAAGATGATTCTGCCCAATCAAATCATGTATCAATAGTTTCCCTTGGAATTTTGCCTCTGTCCCTGTAGTAATGGTCTATACAGCCTCAAGTCTCTGGACTGTCTTGCCTGCTGCAAGGCCCTCTTTTCCAGAGGCAGTCCCTCAAGTGTGCCCCTTCTGGCCTCAAAAACTGTGATCTGAATATAGTGTTTATTGTCTATAAATTATACAGTTTGCGTGGTATATTGTAATATTAGCAGAATACAAACAAACCAAGCTGCCACTTAAAAGTAGTGTTAGAATTGGTAGATACTAAAAGAAAGAAAAGTTCTTGGAGAGAGTCTCAATACTGGCCTATCTGCAGCAGTGTTGGAACAGTCAAGGAAAAGAGTACCAGGCTATAAGTAAGAGACTCTGAGGGACACGCACATCACACCTGCAATATGCATTTGTATGGCAAATGGCCTTTGTAAGACTACCCAAGTAATTACGATATTCTCCACAACAACTAATCATTGTACCAAAATATAAATTTTAAACCCTAACGGGACAGTGATAATGTGAGCCTAAATTTGGGTAATGAACAATGTCAACTTAAAAATATAATTTGAAATGTAATGAAGTTAATAAGCATAAATTGATTGTATTCTGCTACTGAGATTCATGTACACAGCAATTATTTCCAGGTATGTTGATATATGTGAACAAGTATTCCTAGTTACACTCATGTATATGTAAAAACACCTTTCCTTGGAGATAAGATGCCTTACGCAAGCAATATGAATTTATACCCTGAATAGTCTCTTCATTTTTTTTTGTAACCACCCCCATTCTGAGGTTTCAACTTTGCATTTAAGAGAATCTCCATTCTAATTAAGAAAAGCTACTTACTATAATCTATCTATTAATGATTTACTTAATCCAACCTCCCCTGTGAATGTCTCACTTCACAGTAGAATGCCTTTTGTCTTTTCTCCAGCCTTCTATTTCTCTGATTAGTGTTTTCCCATGTCTGAGAATTTATCTTAAAAGGAAATATAAATGTTTGATACATTAAGACCATATTTTTCTTTTTTTCATTTTTATTGGTTATTTTATTTATTTACATTTCAAATGTTATTCCTCCCTTCTCAGTTTCCCCTCCACAAACCCCCTATCTCTTCTTCCCTTACCCTGCTCACCCACCCTCCCACCCACCCACCCAGTACCTCAGTGCCCTAGCATTCCCCTATCCTGGGTCATCCAGCCTACATAGGACCATGGGCTCCACTTCCATTGATGCCATATAAGGCAATCCTCTGCTCCATATCCAGCTGGAGCCATGGGTACCCCCATGTGTACTCTTTAGGAGGACCCATGGCTACAGTTTGAAAAAAAAAAACTTCAAGTTTCAGTTTTGACAATAAAACTACAAAATACAACTTTTGTAGTTTGCAACTGCTCCCACATCTTTATACTTTATTCTGCACAAGATTAACTATTTAACAGGACTTGAAAGAAGCATGGAAACCTGACATGTTTCAATCATTGCCAATCATAAATAAATCATAAATTAAACAGAGAATCTCTTAACATCACTGTTAGTCATCATGGGAATTGTAACAAACAGCTTGGTATTTTATTGTACGGACTTTTATTTCTTTAAAGTGATATTTAAAAATGCTATGTAGCATTCTACAAATGCATGTAATGACTAAATCACAAGATGAATTGATCCATAGACCAATAATTTATATGGTTTAAAATTATCAAATTTGCTTATATATTATAAAACTACAATGATTACCATAGATTAAAAATTATAAAATATAGTAAATAGCCACTAGCCAAGAATGTTTTCTCCTTATATAGAAATATTATTTCTATAGTAATACTTAATATTTTCATGTTCACTATCTGGCCCAATTCTCAGATTACGTATAAATTCAGAGGTCAATGAAATCTTGTGACTGTAATCGCTACCAAAATGATTAAACACAAAAATCAAAAATACTTTTCATGAATGAAATCTACAAAGTAAAGATATCCAAATTACTGACCAGTTGGTAGACAAGGCCAAGAACCAAGAAGAAAAGCATAAATGCGCAAGAAATAGCAGGGGTAGAGAGAGAGAGACAGAGAGACAGAGAGGGTGGAGAGAGGAAAGAAAGAAAGAAAGAAAGAAAGAAAGAAAGAAAGAAAGAAAGAAAGAAAGAAAGGAAGAAAGAAAGAAAGAAGAAAAAGACCAAGGCAACTCTTCAAAAGCAAACACTTAAGCCAGGCAATGGTAGTGCATGCCTTTAATCCCAGCACTTTAATCAACAGAGTGAGATCCAGGACAGCCAGGGCTATACAGGCAAACCTTTTCATGAAAAACCGAAAGAAAAAAAGAAAGAAAGAAAGAAAAAGGAAGGAAGGAAGGAAGGAAGGAAGGAAGGAAGGAAGGAAGGAAGGAAAGAAAGAAAGAAAGAAAGAAAGAAAGAAAGAAAGAAGGAAGGAAGGAAGGAAGGAAGGAAGGAAGGAAGGAAGGAAGAAAGAAAGAAAGAAAGAAAGAAGACAGGGCAACAAGTAGAAGGCAATGTTCTCAGTATTAGATGGCATTTTTAATGCATCAAAACCTTCAGAGGAGCTAGTGTGGCTTCTCAGACTTTTTGATTCATATACAGATTAAACTCATCCATGCTAACTTTTAGAGACAAATGTGTTTTCTCAATTTCAAATTCCTAAGGAGCTTAAATATCAATTTTCTATTTGTGGCTTAACAACATTTCTTCATCTTCAGTCAAAACTAAGAAGTACTATGACAGCAATATATCTTCTGTTCTTATCACACATACACGCACACACACACACACACACACACACACACACACACACAAGTAAAAGAAAGAACATGGTGGAAGATGTAAGTGATATGTTCATTGGCTTGATTTGGGTAATGTTTCTCCAGGCAGGGGTACATGGAACCACCAAATGAGCTTGCATATGTTCAACTGATAAATGCAAAAATAGCCTGCAGACTGCTATAAGTGTTCTCTGCAAAGGCACAATGGAGCCCACAAGAGATTTACATTTCAAAATAAATGTATAATTGTTAATATGTGCATAGTAAATGCTTTCTCACTTTCTTGATTCTACTTTTAGAATTTCATAGGATTTGAATCTGAAAAGATCAGATTAATCTAAATCAAGTTATAGAATACATTTCAATGATTCGGATAGGGAAATAAGGACAAAAAAAGTCTCGGTACTCTCTAGTTTGGGTTGTTTTGATGAGCATGATTGGACCCACATTATATCCACATATCTACAGAAAGTCATATCAAAGTGCTGTGAAGGATGTGTGGGTCCAGACAGACAGAGGGGAAATAGGAAGAGAATCCAGAGGAAAGAAGTCAATTTGAATACATTAAGAAGCTCAAGCACTAAGATTAAAGGAAGAAGCTGTGGTTCGATCTCCTTTTTATCAGTATTACAAAGCTTCCTAATGTTTCAATTCACTGAGTGAATCAAGCAGACTGAAGAAACCATCCAGGGGAAACTTTGTATTCGGAACTTACAGTAAGATCATCCATTGGGTGTTTACATTCATCAGGAGGAATTTTACAGTAGTTACATTTTAACAGTTAGATCCCCTTTTATAGATTAATTCTGATCTCTAGAGGTATTCAGTTAAATTACCACAAGGTAATGAGTGTTCGGTTTTCCATGTTATTTGTCCTTTCTGTTTGCAAGCTCCAAACACTGCAAAGTAATGTACAGGGGATGAGAAAGTAGCTCCCTAAGTAATATGCTTGCCCAGAAGCCAAACACTCAGCACTCGTGGAAAGCCAGGCATGGTGGAATACATTTGTAAACTGGGTGCTGTGATGGTGGAGAGAAAAAGATCCCGTGACTCCTGGGTCAGGCAGCCTAGCCTAAGCAGCAAGCTTAGGTTCTCAGGGATAAAGAAAGACACAAAAACACTGCTGAAGGTTCATCAAGAATGATGGCTTCAGCTAGCCTACACACACACACACACACACACACACACACACGGGGGGTGGGCATGTGTATGGAATGGAATTTGGCACATATGAGGGAGATCTATTAGATGCTTTATTTTCCTCATCATAATGGGTCAGAATCTGTGTGTGTGTGTATGTGTGTGCGTGTGTAAGAGAGAGAGAGAGAGAGAGAGAGAGAGAGAGAGAGAGAGAGAGAGAGAAGGAGGGAGGGAGTGTAGTGGTAGTGAGAGGACATGAGATTGGAAGTAGATTGAAATACAGATTGGAATCTCACATATACATTTCCAAACACAAATCTGGTTATCATCTCCTGACAAATAGTCATTCTCTGTGGACTGTTAGTATCTTTACCTATTAAGTCACATCTTTGATTCTCATTTTATCTCCAGATTCTTACCATCAGGATGTCACTATCTAGCTTCCTAGAAGGCACTACCCAGCTTCCTAGAAGGTACTCACTCCAACAATAAAAGGAATTAATTTATGACAAATGATTACAACATTAATGATCACCAGTGTAAATAATTTTAAGATACATGTCAGAGATAGATGTACATAACAGCAATTTAGAAATTAATGTATTTTTGAACTCTGATTAATAAGATATGTTTAAATGCATGCTATGTTATGTGGTAACTAACATCATTGGAATAGATGCTAGTGTCCTACCTGTAAAAGAGTTGTTCTGTGGAACTTCAGTGCCCCCTTCTGGTGCATTTTAGCAAAGCATCCTGAACAATAGTCTTCGCCACATTCCAGACATACCTTTAAAGACACATGTGTGTTCATATGATATACTGCACAATGACAGCGTGACTTTCAGAAAAGATTTGCACAATGGTGTTATTGTCTTCACATTTATTCCTCAAACTACAGATGTCATTGGAATGAAAACATACTGAAATACTAATGTTTTACATGGAACAACTACTCTCAGATCAAATACGTATAATAACAGTGATGGGTTGGGTTATATATATTATATGCATGTAAACATGAAACATTTCATAATGACCATAAGACAATTAGTAGCACCAAGACATTCCTTGAGCTGGTGGAAATAAGACAATATTATACGCTAAAATCTCTCACTTTATGGTATGTTTTATTTTTATATATATTGACACTGGCTGAAAACAATATAAAATGTCCCTTTCAAAAATTTCAACATATTTCATTGAATTTACACCTTTCTTGTATATTCCTTGTGTTTCCTTAAAATATAGTTTCAAAAAAGTTGTCAGATTTGTTCACAAAGAATAAAAGGCAAGATATATTGTTTGTGATGAGTGAAATGGTCGCAGGCCATGGTCCGTAAGATACTCATCATTGAGCTTCATGGTATGAAATTGTCATGTCTGAACTGAGCAAAGTTTGGACCTGTTGTATACCCTTCAGGTAGAGAGAGGGGTAACAAAACTTTATTATGAATGAAGATACTATTATGGAGCTATAGTTTTGCTTCAACACCTTCACAGCACAGTGAGCTGAAGGGTAAATAACTAAGAGACTTCCTTTGTTTCAGTTTGGTCCAGGCTGAGAACCATGACTGAAAACATGAAAGAGAAGGTGAATGCAAAGAACAGCGAGTGTGTCAGAAGGTCTATGCCAAGAAATGATTAATATTGCTGAGAATGGTCAGTGATTGAGTGGACAGCAGTGTTTATCATGGTTCAGATCTGGAGCTTTACGTCATACAGCATGGATATTATTGTGGCTTCACCACTCACTTGTATGTTCAAGAAGATCAAGCATGACATATCAAAGGAATCCATGCATGAAAAACTAAAAATAATCCTTAAGAAAATAAAACTGATATTTTAGATGACTATGATCTATTATTAATTAAATATAATTTTAGTGGTGAGTAAGAACATAAATCTGGAATTTTTTATTTAACAAGAACAAAGAGTCTAAGTACTAAAGTCTAAGTAGTCATAGCAAAAAGTCTTTAATTGTGCAATTTTGAAGTCTCACATAAGTGTTAAAGATATAACTATGTGGTAGCATGATTATACTAATGACTATTTCAAAATGCATTCTGCATAATTTTCTTAAATACACCTCCTAATATTTCACTGAATTCCTCATAAAACTTTGGCAGTTTCTACCACATAATATGATGCAGAAAACTTGAAACCAGGTGCAGCATATAATTCTAAGCCAAGTATTTATTAACAGATGCTTAAAGAAAGCAGCCCAACAGATATTTGTAGACTGAAAGATCAAAGCTAGAATTGCCAACTTAGCTCACATATTTTGTTATACAGGCATATTTAGATTTAAATGGGTTAAAATGACTACCAAGTGGAAAATCTTTTTAGGCAGTTTATGCAACTGGCAGAAACTTACTAACCCAAAAATAAGGATGCCATTCTGTTGTATGGCTTCCTCAAACACCGGCATGCAGTTTTAAAAACTATCCAGTTGATTGGGCAAATTCCAAATTGGAATTTGTTAGAATCTGTATTAGTTTTCAGAACTCATTTCAATCTAATTAAATCATCTACATATGCCAATTAATATATTACTTGACTTTCTAATGTTGGCATAAAGAAATAGCCTAAAGCCACTGATATGTCATTTTAAATTATACATTTAGAATTGTAAATTTAGAATTTGTAAATACATAAATTCTAAAGGTGATAAGCTAACAACAAAAACATTTTAGTTGTTATCTTTTTTGTATGTGTCGGATGCAACGGTAAGCATTTTATTAAGTTACAATCATCCATGCCTTTTGTGGCATAATCCACAGATGGGAAATCATCTACAGAAAGACTCGGTTACTTACTGAGGTCAGGTACTTTACAGGGGAAGTGACATGCAAAGTTTCAAACTGAAAACCACTTAATCTTATCAAGGTAAAACAGGTAAGATATGAAACTACTAAAAAGAAACATATGGGGAGTGGTGACCAAGGTGGCCAAAATTATGACAGGACATTGTGTTTGCTTTACAGATATTGTTGCATGTATGTGTGTTGCAAACATGATTGAAAAGTAAGAGGATCCAGCATTTGTATGTTATTTGGTTGGTGGCTCAGTCTCTGAGAGGTCTTGGTGTTCAGGTTAGTTGACTCTGTTGGTCTTATTGTGGTATTACCATTCTGTCATCAATCCCTCCCTCAAATCTTCCATAAGGGTCCCCAACCTCTGTCCAATATTTGATGGTTTGTATCTGGATCGGTTTCACTCAGCTTCTGGGCAGAAACTCTCAGAGGACAGTTAGACTAGGCTCCTGTCTCCTGGCACATCTGAAACTCAGTCTCTATGTGGTTCCCCAACAACTGGAGTGCATTCTCTCCATGAAAGCTGTAGCCTGGGAAAAGATGTATCTAATCCTGCAGAGATGCTCCAGGATAGGAATACCTGGGGCAGGGGGTGTCACTCTCCTGGAGGAGAAGGGGATGGGGAAAAAGGGTGATGTGAGGGGGTACCAGGAGGGGGGCAAGCATTTGGAAGTAAACAAATTTTCTAAAATTTAAATATAGGAAGGAAAAGAAAAGAAAGCAGATATGATCTTAAATGGTGCTATTAAGTGAGAGTGAGAGGATAATGTTTAGTAAATATTTGGAGATGTTAAACTTACCTGGTAATCACAGAGAGAAACAGTAATGAAAAGGAGCGGCATAGGGCTGTGCTAGTGGGTTCAGGAGGGAGAGGTTTGCCTAAGGATCTGTGAGAGGTCTACTCCTATTGCACTGAAGTGTACTTACAAGGAGAGCAGCTTTGTTCTCACACTGTCCACAAACTTTTCTTTTAGTCTTAGTGTTTTCACTTCCAGTAGAATGGGCCATGCTGTAACTAACTTGTTGTTTTGCTGGAGCTAGAAGGAAAAGATATCAGGATCATCAGTCCAAAGTATGGTGTTTACTTTCTTAATTAGTATGATAATGAAACTATGAGCATTTCCAAATTCTCACACAGCACTTAAGCAGTAGCAACATAAGAACAGGACAGAGGCAAGTCTGACGTGTTTGTTCATTGTAGAATCTGTAACAATCCCTGCCGACTGTCATGAGTAAGAGACACATGCATCCAACTTCTCTCTACTTTGCTTTGACTCCATTGACTTGAACATTTATCACTACACAATACTGAGAATATTAATCTTGATAGATTTTTTTTATGTATTCTCCTTTCCCTAAATACAAGCAAAGTCCATTTAGAAAACTTCTAAACAGACCATGGTATACATTTGTAATACTTAGTTACTTGCCTTGTTTCTACAACTAAACACACCTGCCTAAAGCAATTTAAGGGATGGAGGATTCTGGTTTTGGCTTTCTTTTCTAGGTGATACAGATGTGGTAGAGAAGTCATGGTGGAAGTCATCATGGAGAAACAACTTCTCATGATCTGTTCAAAGTCAAGAAGCAGAGAGAGAAAGATGCATGCTGCTGCCAGCTGTCTTTGTCCACTTTTTCAGTCTGTGACACTACACAATAGAATGGAGCCATCCATATTTGGTGTGTGTCTTCCCAAATCAATTAACCCAGTCTAGATAATCTATCACAGATATGTCCAGCCTTGGTGAGTATGTTTCCATGTAAGCCTAAATTGCATCAACTTGACAATGGAGATCAACTCACAATATGTTTGTATAAATATTGTATTGTATAGGGTTCTATAATTTTTTCCATCAAATTATTCCAATATTCATGTATTAATATGTTTAACATTGAGAAAAATATTGTGTTTGTTTTGAGATCACTGTAAATTCCAATAGTTTTTAAGATGTAAAGGAACTTTTAAATATTATTTCATGTCCTAAAATGGTATCATAATTTATATATATATATGTATATATATACATATTTATATACATATATACATATACATATGTATATACATATGTACACACACATATATATATATATATATATATATATATATAGTTTTGTTTCTCTGTGTAGCCTTATTTGTCCTGGAACTCACTCTGTAGACCAGCCTGGGCCTCAAACTCAGAAGTCTGTCAGCCCCTGCCTCCCAAGTGCTGGGATTAAAGGCATACACCACCACTGCCTGGCATCGTAATTTATAATTTTATACTGCTAAAATTGCACCTTGGTTTAAAGATTATATTGAAATTTATTAAGAATAGTTTTTTGCTTTTGGAGAGAATTATTAGTTTTAATGATATTCCAAATGACATTTTGATGCAAAATATTGAAAAAAAATTATTTTGAAAACCAAAATATCATCATCCGGTAACTGAGGAGGTTTATTCTACATGAATTATTTCAGTTTATAGAAAATTTATGTGAAGACTCTATATGAATATATATACTATGTGAAGAACCTTAACTTTAGCATATAATACAGAAATATGCTCACCTTGAACCTCTTCCTTAAGTAATTTCAATTTCACTTTTCCAGCAGAGAGCTGCATTAAGGATACAGATGTTATTTTTTAGCCAAGCACTCTCTTATCCAAAGAAAGTACAATTATTAACAGAATGTTAAATATCTATACCATTTGAGTGCATCTTACATTATAAAATGTCTTATTTGAGATAATATAAATTAAAAAGGTAATTAAAGGTATATGTTAACTTAAATTTTAATTTAAAAGGAAAGAATTAATAAACATCATACATATGAATGACTTTTGGTTTTGTTGTTTTGGATACATGGTCTCACTAAGTAGTACCTGTTAAACTCTAACTCATGAACATCCTAAATAAACTGATATTAAAATCATGAGCCACCATGCCCAGTTTTTAGATAAAATTTTTCAAAAGACACCAGGAATATTTCTCTTATCACATAATGTTTCAGAAACCCATTTTCATGCAAGTATATAAATAGTTTAAGTATAACAAAATATATTATATGTCCACATGATTGGTTTTAAGAAAATATTATAATTATTCATATTGTGAAGGTTTAGAAGTCCCTTCCTCCTTCCTGAAATGCAAGAGTCTGGTATTTGTACAGACTGAATCTACACTGAATTCTGACTGAATCACTTTGTTCCCATAACTTCAGAAGCCAATGGTATTATCTTATTTGTGCAATTTAGAGAACTGCATTTAAGCATTGTGGTCTTACCTATCATATGTATTATTTATGATCCCAGAATTGTCTGTGTGATTGGTTAAATATACTCAAGAAAGTAAAAGTCAATACTGTGTATTTCAATATAAACAATCCCTTGAAACCTTTGGATCTTAACATAGTAGGCAGCAGAAAAACCTGATAACTGAACACACTCACCTGGGTCTTATTAAAACCAGCATCTAAAGTACACAAGTGAGCACAGAGGCGGGTGTGCATTTACATAGACACTGCCGATTCATGCCCAGCTTTCAATTTGCAATTTGCATGCTCAATTGCCCAATTTGTACATGAAGATATGAGAACAATGACTGCCTCTATATCTATGGCTGCACCAACTGCAGTCATCTTTGAAAATTTAGGCCTAATTATTCTCTGTGGTTTTGCTTCAATGAGGCACTTATTGTTCGTATTCTTTGAAGTAGCTGTTCAGATGTTTTCTCTACCAAACACAGCAAAAAAGAAAATAGAATTGAAATCATCAACTTTTATATGAGTCACACTTTTATTTTTTTAAGTTGGCAATGTTATACAAGTTGCAGATAAATTTAACCTCATTTTTATAACCGAATTACTCAGCATGGTTACCTTAACGATACAACTGGATTGCAATGAGAACTGCCTGGCTATGAGCTCCTTAGGAAAAGTAGATATGTCGGGAACAAAGTAATTAATAAGGAAATTTTATAATTTATTTTTATTACTATGAGTAATATTTGTCTGTTCTATAAATGTATTCATATTTACCTCAAATTATCCTAATTACATAAAAATATTTGAGTGAATAAGCTACATGCTCCTAGTTTTAGTCTAATTCAATTTTGTCATTAAATCTGATTTTTATGCTTGAAAAATAATTGGGTGATATAGTAGCATTACTAGATGGATACTAATGCACACATGCATGTTTACATGCTTTTGAATATCTGAAAAAACAATTTAATACACTTATTGCTGTGCCAGAAGGCATTGAACAAGAGCTTCCCAAGGCCAGGACAGTTTAACTGGCCCTGCCATCCATAACAACTGAGCAATTGAGTTAGATTGTTGTCTGCAGGCATCAAAAATACCTGCAGACTGGCACCAGTGCTTTTGTATACCCACAGTGCCCTCAGGAGGCGCTTTTTCAATGATATCCATGTTCAACCCACCTCCTAAAATTTTGCCATCTATGTTTACTATCTGTATTTGCAGACCCCCTTACTGTTCCATACAATCCTGTGTAAAAATCCACTTAATCATTTGTACTTGATATCTCTCCTAAAAATGTTTCACCATGAAGCTCACGTTAACTGAAGCTCACTTTGGCAGTCAAAGCTTCTCACGAAATATATCCATAGAAACTCGTTCCCTTTTGAGGACTTTCTTGGTTTTGGTTTTGGCAGGCTGGTCTCCAATGCACTATGTAGATGAGGATCGCCCTGAGCTTTTGATCTACCTGCTCCATTTCACATGGGATGGGTGGCTTTATGAGATGCTGGGGACTAAGCTCTGAGCTGCCTGCATGCTAAGTAGGCACTGTCCAATCAGCCACTGTCTCAGACCAATAGGAAATAGTTCCTGACTTCTTTCCTTTTACTTACTGCAATGGGGTGGGGTGAGGATATGCACTTTTACTCGGAATACTGTTACACTGCCATCATTCAGCAGTTCGCATCCACTGAAGATTTCTGCTCCCTCTGTATTTTATCAGTATACAAGAGGTTCCTCTTCCACTAAATATCGAAAACCTACTCAGTATTTCTCTCTATCCATTTCTCATTAATAACTCTAAATACTTCAGTGACCACATACCTGACATCCAGCCCTGAAGATCCTCCAACACTCCGGCACCTAAGATCCTCTAGCAGTCCCACCATTGTAACAAAATCTTGCAGCTAGTCATCATTCAAAATGTCCATACCTCCAAAATCCCAAACACAGATGTTCTTAATGCCAAGCATGATCACTTTTCCTTCAACTCACAGCTCTCCCTTTCTGCCTATTATTGTGATGAAATAATGCTATGGGGTTTCCTGGAAACCCATGCTGAATAGCTCTCAAGGGCACTTTGGACTTCTTAGCCATCAGTTCAATTCTTTGCCGATCAACCCAGTCATGATTCCCACAGCTGCTACTCTAAACGTCCATTCTCAAGAATTCTCTCCAATGGATGGTTGTGAGCCTCTACTTCTGTATTAGTCGGGCACTGGCAGAGCCTCTCAGGAGACAGCTATATCAGTATCCTGTCAGTCACCACTTGCTGGCATCTGCAATACTGTCTGGGTTCGGTGATTGAATATGGGAAGGATTCCCAGGTGGGGCAGTCTCACTGGACTGAGCACAGGGTCCCCAATGAAGGAGCCATAGAAAGGACCCAAGGAGCTGAAGGGTTTGCAGCCCCTTAGGACGAACAACAATATGAACTAACCAGTATCCTCAGAGCTCCCAGGGACTAGACCACCAACCAAAGAGCACACATGGTGGGACTCATGGCTCCAGCTACATATGTAGTAGAGGATGGCCTAGTCCGTCATCAATGGGAGGGGAGGCCCTTGGTCCTATAAAGGCTCTATGCTTCAGTGTAGGGAATTGTCAGGGCCAGGAAGCAGGAGAGGGTGGGTTGGTGAGCAGGGTGAGGGGGGAGTGAACAGGTTTTTTTGGTTTTGTTTTTGTTTTTGTTTTTGTTTTCCGAGGGGAGACCAGGAAAGGGGATGTCATTTGAAATGTAAATAAAGAAAATATATAATAAAAAATAAATAAATAAAAAAGAATTCTGTCATCCTGTTTCCCATGCCTCACTCTTGACAGCACATGCTGCCACCTTCAACTCTGTGAGGATGTTGAAAGCCTGTTATGATATCACCTGTCAGACCCAAGCACTAGTATTTGTGTTTACTTCCATCTGTGTTATTTTCTTCTGTTTTGCTTGCCATGGAGAATGCATTCTCTTTTTCCCAGTGAAGGTGTCTTTAATGATCCAGCTCAAAAATCTCTGTCATCTGCATCTTCTATTTCTGGCCTGCAAGCATTTCCACTCCTCAGCCAATAAACTGACAACAGTCCACCAACTTAGTCAAGAGAACCTAACTCTGTCTTGGAGCCTATTGAACCTTTATGTGTTCTTGCTCTTGTCTTCATTACATTGGGTTTTGTTCATTCTCTCCCATTCTTAAAATTTTAAGTACTTGGAATTTATTATTGCAATGATCTAATGATGGCTAACTTATTAAACTCCAGCCTCTTTATATTCTTCTTCTCCAAAAATATGCATTGTAACAATTCAAAGTGGATTCATATGTAGCATCCCTACCTTGCTTAGAACTCTTGAGTGTTACAAATGTCTTATGAATGCATAGCAGAACTTCAAAGTGTTGAGTTGTGTAAGAGTACATCGATGACTAAATGAGTGAGAAGTTTATTTTATTTTTTAAAACCCATACAGAGCTTCTCACCCTCAGTACAATTGACACCAAGGGGTTCTGCAGCAGCTTTGGTCCTGGTCCTGCTATATTATACATCTTCACCAGAACCAAGCAGAAAACCTCTCTTGATGGTAAAAGCACTCCCCTCAAAAAAATCTTCAGACATTTCCAGAGAGCCAGGAGTCTCTGGGGAAACCAAATTGCCTTGTTGAGAACTATTGCTCTGAATTGAAGCTTCTTTATAACACAACACTTTGGGTACCATTAGCATGTCCATGTGTTCTAACTCTTCCTCCCTTCAATCACCTATGAAGTCCTAAGACTATGACCCCATTCCCACCTTTCTTTTATATCCAGGCACTCTTCACTGGATGAAAACTGGGAGATTACTTTAGAACAAGGCTACTGTCTCGATGCTTGACACTGACCAAATCATTTTAGTTCTCTGATATGAAATGACTTCATCTGTAAAGCCACAATTATATATTGAATCTTGTGAGCGATAGAAGTGCCTGCTGCTGTAAAAAAACCACAAAGAGAAGTCCATGGCCAGCATAAAATATATCGAGTAAACATGAAGTTTTGAGGGTTTCTATACACTGCATACAGACTTCCCTTGTGTTCCTAACCCTCTAATTTATGTAAATGTGTAGGGATACTTCTGCTTTACCTATAACAGGTGAATTCACATAAAATCCTAAACTTCTACCACAAACTTTTCTTCCTTCTTCCCTCCAGCTCCCTCTTACTCTAGGCAGCCTGTATTATCTATTGTATGTCTTACTTAATTCTTTCCTCATTGTACTTTGATGCAATATTTTTCTTTACATTTCTCCTGTCTCTATTTCAAATCAGATTTCTTTCATATGAGAAATGTGGTCTTTTGATAACCTTCTCTTACCTCTGGGCCCCTGTAACCCTCTCTGCCTCTGAGCCCACTGCTCTCTAGAGCAGCAAGCACATATAATTCCAACATCTTACAAAGTGACTGGGAAGTAGAAGAGAAACACCTATTTCTACTTCTGTTTATCTTTCCCTTAATTTCCACAATTAATATTTTAATGTATGTGCTGTAAATTGTTATGCACATAAATAAACAGAAGTATATACGTAGGAAGTCCATGTTCAAAGTCTATGCATTTCATGGTCAAAACTGTGAATAGCCTAGAAAAAACATTATAAACCATTCTTCTATCATTGCAATCCTACTGGTCAAGTTCTGCAGGGGAAGGAAAAAACCTATTCATCAAGGGAAATGCATCAAGATACCTGAGACTAGGACCAGTAACTTCTACCTCCTTCCCAGCCTCGAATTCTATGATAGATACCTCCCACACTTTCCACTTTTGCCCTCTTTTGTAATTAGGATGTTTGTGGAAACAATGACTTTTATTTATTCTTCAACTATTTCTTTACATAAACTCATGAACTAAACTATTATTTTGCATATATACATTATTCATATACAAAATATTTATGACAAATGATTTATGTTAACTCTTACTAAAATATTTGATTTACCTTGCTTTTTCTATGGTAGAAAAGGACTTCCTTAAAAACAAGGAGTAAACCACTCAAAGTTCAAAGTAGCACTTTACAAAGGCCATTGCTCACAGGTCCATGATCATATGTTTGGAAATCAGAACTAGCTGTTTTTCCATTCTGTTCAGTTTTGTTTTGTTTTGTTTTGTTTTGCTTTGCTTTGCTTTGTTCTTTTCTTTTTGACTCAGGATCTCACACCATAACAAAGGCTGGCCTCAAGATCAAGCCAGACCCCCTGCTTCAACTTCTTGAGTGATGGGAATACAAGTATGAGCTACCATAACTGCTCACAGCAAATTTTTAAAACATATTTACATTAAAATATCTGAAATGCAACATAGGACAATACTGTGGAAAGATAATGACCAGTTAAAAGTGTCTTATAAATTTTTAACCCCAGAATGAAAGAAACCTGCCTCACAAAAGGGATGGCACTGTATAATGAAATGCTTTTTCTGAAGCCAAAAAGTACAGAAGTGCCGAGTAAGATATTTGTAGGTGCCAAATGACCCAATGAAAGTTTAATGATAGGTATATAAAAATAAAATGCTGTGCAAGTTAAAATTCACGAAGTCACGAATCCTGTACCAAAGAAGTCCAGAGAAAAAGTTTTCCTTATATAAAGACACCTACCTGACTGCAATCATAAATGTAACATTTTACAATGCACAACAGAGATAAAGTAAATATGTAGCTTGGTAAGTGCCATGCAAATATTTCCTTGAACATCTTTATTCATGAGACCAAGAGTGTATAAATTATTATTATTCAAGAGAAATACAGCAACATTAAGGAAATAAGAAATAACATGAAGTCAGGACTGAAGCCTACAATCTGCTATATCATATAATATTAGTATTCATAGTAATATAGAACAAGGCCACTGTATTTTATATCCTTTAATCCTCAAATGAATGGAAAATTGTATCTGAATTTCAGAGAAAGACAGAACACACAATTTCTCCTCAAAGTAATTTTTAAAAACCTTCTGAAATGTGTTATGTATATAAAATTTTACTATATGAAAGACAAAGGATATCTGAATAATTAAAGCCTCATAGTAAGCTGAAGACAGGGAGTCTAAAATGAGGTAACTAAAGCAAGAGGAGTGGGTCCTTGAGTGTGGGAGAGAATGCACAGCCTGAAAACACACTCTATGCCCTTTTGTTTGGCAAATGGCATCTTTCTTACCTTGGTAGTATTCCCTTTACTTTGTGACATTGTCCTTGATGGGTTACTTAATTTGTTCATATTTCCAGATTTCCAGTGATATCCACTTGCCCTTCAACCAAAGGAAAACAAAATGTAATTACTGAAGACATTCCCTCTGTTAGTGAAAACAAAAATGTTTACCCGTGTTTGGGAAATATAAATTCAGGTGTTAGCATGCTAAACCACTACAACCAGGGATTGAGATACTAACCACACCCTGTTTTATCTCCAGAGCACAACTTTACATCCCCTCCTGTATGTCTGTGAAATGTGGAGTGATGACTCAGAGCAAAATGTGCAAGAGTTCCATTGCCTGGCATTTACAATGACTGATTTTTACCAATTTACAGAAAAATTTATCCACAAATAAAAATGGGGAAAAAACCAAATTGGTATACCCTAATATACTGCAGATATGCTGGGTGACAGATCTTGAAGGACATCTAACAAGTTCCCACATACAAAATAACAGATTACAAAGAAGGTGAGTTGTAATTTTACAGTTTAAAACTGGATTTGTGTACATACACACACACACACACACACACACACACACATACACATACACACACACACACACATACACACACACACATACACACACACATACACACACATACACACACACACAATATTTTTGAAGGTACAAAAAAAAGAATCAAATTTCATTGGACAACCTGCCCAATGTCATACAGATAATGAATAGTAAACCCCAAATTGGACCGTGGACCTTGCTTTTCTTGGTCAATTTGTGACAAATCATCACTTTCTCTATGACACTTTCTCTGAGACGTTAGGAAAGTATGTTAATACACTGAAATTTCATTCAAATTAAAGACTGTTTTTAAAGACCATCTAGTAAAGGCTCCACAGTGAAAGAAAACACAATACAGAGTGCTGACTTAAGAGACTCCAATGTTCAAATGAAAATGGCCAGCACTACTTCATTGCTGGTGGAATTATAAGCTTGAACAACCATTCTGGAAATCAATTTGGCCATTTCTCAGGAAATTGGATGTACTACTACTTGAGGACATAGCTATACTACTTCTAGGCATATACCCAGAAGATGTTCCAACATGTAATAAGGACACATGCTCCACTATGTTCATAGCAGCCTTATTTATAATAGCCAGAAGATGGAAACAATCCAGATGTCCCTCAACAGAGGGATGGATACAGAAAATGTGGTACATCTAGACAATGGAGTACTATTCAGCTATTAAAAACAATGAATTTATGAAATTCTTGGGGAAATGTATGGACCTGGAGAATATCATCCTGAGTGAGGTAACCCAATCAGAAGAGAACACACATGATATGCACTCACTGATAAGTGGATATTAGCCCCGAAGCTCGGAATAGCCAAGATACAATCCACAAACCACAAGAAACTCAAGAAGAAGGAAAACCAAAGTGTGGATACTTCGATTCTTTTTAGAAGAGGGAACAAAATATCCATGGAAGGAGTTGCAGAGACAAAGTATGGAGCAAAGACTGAAGGAATGACAGTCCAGAGACTGCCCCACCTTGGAATCCTTCCCATATCCAACCATCAAATCTAGACACTATTGTGGATGCCAGCAAGTTCTGGCTGACAGGAGCCTGATATAGCTGTCTCTTGAGAGACTCTGGCAATGTCTGACAAATACAGAAGTAGAGGCTCACAGCCATCCATTGGACTGAGTACAGGCTCCCCAATGAAGGAGCTAGAGAAAGGACCCAAGGAGCTGAAGGGTTTGCAGCCCCTTAGGACAAACAACAGTATGAACTAGCCAGTATCCTCAGAGCTTCCACAGACTAAACCACCAACCAAAGAATACACATGGTAGGACTCATGGCTCCAGCTGCATATGTAGCAGAGGGTGGCCTAGTCAGTCATCAATGGGAGGAGACGCCCTTGATCCTATGAAGTTTCTGTGCCCCAGTGTAGGAGAATGCCAGGACCAGGAAGCAGGAGAAGGTAAGTTGGTGAGCAGGGGGGAGGGGGAGGGAATAGGTTTTTATTTTTTGGAGGGGAAACTGGGAAAGGAGATTGCATATGAAATGTAAAGAAAGAAAATATCTAATTTTAAAAAAAAATGGCCATCCATTAAAAAGGCCAAATTAGAAATCTTAATATAGGTAGGTCAGCAGTCAGTCAGGCCATTAATTTCATAAAGATTTAACTTCAATCCACATAATTATTGAAGGGGAGAGAAAAAGAAAGAGGATAAAAGGAAGAGAGGGCAGAAGGAAGGAAGGAAGGTGTAGGCAGAGAGATAGAGATAACAGAGATAAAAAACGAAAAGAAAAAGGAAAACGTCAGGCATGATGGTACCCACTTGTAGGTCCCATGATAGGGAGTTGGAGACATATACACCTCTGGGTTTCTCTGGGTGTTTGGTGAATTCAAGACCAGTGAAATATCCTGTCTCTAAAGAACAAATGATCCACCCCTGAGAACTGATACTCAGGACTTTTCTACAGCTTCTTCAAAATCAAACACACACACACACACACACACACACACACACACACACACACACACACACAAACACTCTTTTGCATACACTCACACATACATATAACTAACATTCACAGAAAAAAGTAAAGTAAAAGAAAAATATCATCACTGAACTGGAAAGAAATGGTTACTGATCATTATTATTAAACAAAAATACATGGGTATCTTTATGACAAACAGTCCGAAATGTCTTGATTAAATCAATGCTCTACTCACTAAGGAATATTTTATAAATGTCATGGAATACATACACAAAACTCAATAAGTTTGACTCCAGAGAACCAATTAACCCTATTTAAAAATGAGTACAGAGCTAAACAAAGAATTCTCAAGTGAGGAATACCATTGGGCTGAAAATGGGGTCTCCAATGGAGGATTAGAGAAAAGACTGAAGGAGTTGAAGGGGTTTGCAACCCATAGGAGGGACAACATTATCAACCAACTATACCCCCCAGAGTTCCCAGGGACTAAACGACCAACCAAAGAGTGCACATGGGCCCATGGCTCCAGCTGCATAGGTAGCAGACGATGGCCTTGTTGGACATCAATGGGAGGAGAGGACTTTGGTCCTGTGAAGGCTTGATGCTCCAGTGTAAGGGAATGCCAGGGCAGGGAGGCAGGTGTGAGTGGGTGATCACCCTCATAGAACCAGTAGGAGGGAGGATGGGATACAGGGTTTCCAGAGGGAAAACCAGGAAAGGGGATAACATTTGAAATATAAATAAATAAAATATCCCATAAAAATTTTAAAATATTTCATGCAAATTCCTTAAAGAATCAAACTCTAAAAATAAATATTACTGAGACTATAATAAATACATTTGATTATATATCAATGGTTAATGATGGTTCTTGGATACTGAATGGTTACCACTTTGAAGACCGAACAGAACTAAATTTAATACATGTAATCATAGTGCATTTAATGTAAGAAAATATATATGAAATGTATTGTTTCATGCTTTGTGGGAGATCTATAAGTAAAATAACTTATATATGAACTCATTCATAAAGACACCAAACCACACCCATATATTCCCACAAAAACTTGTTCAAAGACTAGACATTTGTAGGAAAAAATAATTTTAATCATTAAATGGTCCAGGAAGTGGCTTGGTTGTGATCCAAGAGAGAGAGAGAGAGAGAGAGAGAGAGAGAGAGATTATTTTAATCATTTAACTGTCAGTTTCTTTTCATATATCAACTAGCCTTGTTAGTGTTATAAGAAAATGAAACTGGAGGGTCCCCCCCAACCTCCTATCACCTGAGGTTACCTGTTCCAATTTTTTCTTCTGGCCCTCTGAGATCTGGAAGGTGAGAGACTCCTAGGACTCAAAGGGAGCGACCTTAGATAAAATGCCAGACAGTAAGGAGAGGGAACTTATAGAGCCTACATCCAGTAGGAAGACAGGAAATCAAGTGAGGGATGGGGTTGCCATCCTACAGTCACAACTCTGACTCATAATTGTTCCTGTCTGAAAGAATTACAGGATGAAAATGAAGAGGAGCCTGAGGAAAAGAAGGTGCTGCGGCAGGCTTAAAGTGGGATCCAACTCAAGGGGAGGTCTCAAGACCTAACACTATTACTGAGGCTATAGAGTGCTCACAAAAAGGGACCTGTCATGACTGCCCTCCAGAAGACCCAACAAGCAGCTGAAGGAATCAGCTGCAAATATTTGTGCCCAACCAATGGACAGAAGCAGTTGAATTAGAGAAGGCTGAAAGAAGCTGAGGAGAGGGACGATCCTGTAGGAGGACCAGCAGTCTCAATAAATCTGGACCCCCAAGACCCCTCAGGCATTGAACCACCAAACAGGCAGCATATACCATCCGATATGAGACAGCCCACCCCCACAAACACACATATAGTAGAGGACTGCTGGGTCTGTGTTCATTCAGAGATGATGCATCTAGCCCTCAAGAGACAGGAGGCCCCAGGGAGCTTAGAGGTCAGGTGGGGTGGGGTAGTTGGGGCATTCACATGGAGACAGGTGGGTAGGGAGGAGGCATGGGATATGGAACAGTCAGAGGGTGATTGGGGGGCAGAATAAAATATGGAGTGTAAAAAATAGATTGATTAATAAAAAATATTGGCATTGCTGGAAAAAAATTAAAACTAAATATATAAATTATTATGCTATTTAAAAAAAAGAAAATGAAACTTGCAGGGAGAAATATGCAAGTATAATACTAAGGAGATTTCATTGATAAAATAAAGCAAATTTAACTATTGTTTGCTTAAGGTATTTTACCTATACTTACAGGTTTAAATAATTCTTATGTAGTACATGGACACAGTTGTTCCTTGAGAGTTACACTATGCAACCATGCTTTAAACATCAGCTTTGATTGCAAGTGTTTCATTGCAAAGAGTCACGTTTGTATTGATTCCCTGTACATTCCAGGCCTTAAGTCAGTGGGGACTATAACAGAAGAGGAAACCATGAAAAGAAAACAGCTGGGAAACTTGAGAGGAAACAGAAGCCCTGGCAGTTTTTTAAACTATTGTGCTGCATGTAAGTAACAGAAAGAAAAAAAAAGTAAAGGAATTCAATATTCCATATTCCTCAGAAACTGTTAAGGGTCATCAATCCACCAAAGGTTTTCACTAGAGCAACAAAAGTTATACAGAACAGTTGTTTCTATAGTTCAGTTAAATTAGCACGATGTCTAATTCAGCATAATATTAGGGATGTTGTATTTCCTCTTCTAAAGGTCTCTGATGTGTTCACTCACATAATTTCTTCCTTTCTCTTATTCCATGTGGACTGGAATTCTCGTAGTTTCTTTTCCATCTTTTGGTTCTCCAGTTCTAGCTGAATTTTCTCCATTTGCAGTTCCTGCACACGTCTAGAGATGCAAGATTTGAATAGTCATTTAGAGCGAACAGACAAACCTCAAAGCAAGCAAATTTTATAGAAGTGTCTGCTCCTAAATTGCAATTATTAGTAAGGCTTAAATGATAGTGTAATTCATCTGCTGCCTATGCACTTTTTAAAATCTATTTTTAAAAGTCAGTATTTGCCTGCTATTAATATTCTCTTTAAGCAATGTATCTCTTCAAATCTAAAAGTTTAAAAGCATTATTTGCTTTATATAGGAGCCATGTTTTATATGTACACAAATATCTGGAGCAAATACAAGAAAGTTTCAGTTTTTTACTTGTTTTTATTCACATAGACCATAGCGTTGTAGTTAAAACTGCTATTATTCCCCATTCATATAATGCAGTCATTCATATAATGCAGGGATGAAGATTAAACATGAGGCTTTGTACCTGTTAGGTGAGCACTTTACTACTAAGTTATTTTATATCCAAAGCCTAAAACAAGTATTTTCTTCCTACAGAAACTAACACTATTGAACCAGCAACTTGAAACCAACCTTCTTTCGTTCCTTCCTTCGTTCCTTCATTCCTTCGTTCCTTTGTTCCTTCCTTCCTTCCTTCCTTCTTCTCTTTCTTCATCTTTTTGAAACAGAATCTCTCAGAGACCTGTAACTCACTGAGTAGGACCCACTAGCTGGCCAGAGAATCCCAGGGCTCTGCCTGTCTTTGCTTTGCCCAGCACTGGAATTATAAGCATGTAACACTGTACCCAGCTTTTGTTATGTGGCTTCTCAGGACTGAACTCAGATCGTCATGCTTGCACTAACTAAGCCATCTCCACAACCTTAAATGATTTTCTTCATAGTACCTGAAGCTCCATGCCCCTGTTAGTCTTAGTTCCTGACTATCCCACAACTAGAAGCCAACCCAAGCTTCTAGATTTCCTTAGCTATTATGAACTTAAAACTTTCCCTTCATAATTGTAAATATTATGACCTGGTGTAAACTACAGACTCATGAAGATAAGAAAGATTAATGTACAGAAGTGACAAGACTTTACTAAAGAACAGATGCACAAAGCTTTTATCCTCAAGTGGAAACAATCCCCAGCAATATCGCAAAGTGATAGGCAAAGGCTCACAAAGAGTCCAGATGAGGTGACTTAAGTACAGACGTGAGAAACTTGTGACTTTATTAACAACCAAAAGATGTGCTTCATGCTGCTACAGACAGAACCATGAGGGGTGACAGGAAGCAAGACATAATTCAGCAAGGATACAGACTGGAAGGAAATTCATTCCGGCATGGTGTGACAGTACTGTTACTGAGGGAAGGAACTGATGGACTGCCGGGTTCTATGATCAGAGGATATACCGTGCCATCAGACTAAAGACATTTCTTGGGGTAAACAAAATTTGAGCTAAGATATGCAGGATTAAAGAATTTGGTCAGTCAAAGGGAGGTGATAGACGTGGTGTTCCAGGAAGGGATACAAGTGTGGACAGAGGAAAGAGAAGATAGCATGTAAGCCAAGGAGCTGAAAGCTCCTTCTGCAACCCACTAAATGCAAAATGGGAAAACATCCAGAAACGGGTCTGTTGGGTGGCTGTTGGCCTGATCACAAAGAATCCTAAGAGTATGATGAGGAATTGAGACGTGTTGTCGGTGAACAGTGAGGATCACATCAGGATTACAAAACACTTGATCAGACTTGTGTTTATATAGATCACTCTGTGTACCAAATTAGAAGTACAAAGACTTAGAAGACAGACAGAAACCTAAGCAATAACGCCATTAACCCAAACTGTAGTGCTAATATGCTAATATGAGGAGAGAGAATTTGGAAAAATATGAGAGCACCGAATAAGAATAAAAAAATAGAATCAACTAGCCTTATAGACTGAAAGTTAGATGACATAAAGGCACAAAGGGGAAATCTAAAATAAGCTCAGACCAGTGACTAGAACAGCTGGGATTACACCATTGTGATTTCCTAACTAGAATAGGGCTAAGATTTAAAATTAGTCTCCTGGTGATACCATACTCAATGTTCCAAGAGCTTACAGAATTTCACCTACTGTTTCCAAAGGAAGCATTGAAAAAGACAAGTGTGAGAGTCATCTAACTTTTGGAGAAGATACAGTATTTCCAAACTCCCAACTATAATTGATAAATGGGGCAAAGATGAAAATAAAAGAACTATTTCTAAAAAGTTGACATGTTTTGTTCTTGGTTTTACAGGTGTCACAAAAATTAGTCTTTCAGGAAGAGCCTTACACAGTGGGTTAGAAGGGCAGGACACCGTAGCCAACTCTGGAGAGACTGTATGAACACAACAGTGATAAAATAGAGAAAGAAGTCTGAAATGTGATGGCTGCTGGGGAGATTTTGGGGGTGAGCCAACTTCAGAGTGTCAGACAATACAAAGATCATGGTTAAGGGTGACACAGGATAGATGCTTAAAATAAGAAAACATGAATAGAGAACCCTAGTCCCATAATTATAGTGTGTCTCTTCCTTCTTGCATTATGAGTTTATGGATCACATGTGGGTCTGTGAGAAACAGGGCAAAAAGCAGTGCCGTATTCATTTTGAAGGTACGTATCAATTTTACCATGGCATGCCGATTAGTTATTATTTAGGCTATGCCCCAAGTTGACTAATAGTTCATGTTTTATGCACCTCTGCAAAAGTTTCATCTAACATCTCCCAAAGTAACTCTATCCCTCCTAGAGAACTTGGTTATCTGCTCTCCTGTGCTCACACAGATTATGTTCTCCCAGGCCCCTGGGTTTATATGTCAGACCACATATCACACTACACTTGTAACTGTACATCATCATACCCATGACAAGCCATTTGAAGAGAATTCTGATTTCCTCCCTTTGTAGTCACCACTCGCTCTCAGAGTATGTATATGAATGGTAGGAATTTGCTAACTGAGTAGTTCGCAGGTGTAGATACAGAGAAGAAACATCACTGAATTCCAATAATGAATATCTCCTTTCCTTTTTCTAAAAATCAGAACTGTGGCACTAAAAATTTGATGGGTTCCATAACCACCAGAACAACAACACAACTAAATATGGTAGCACCGTGTGTTTGTTTGCATGACATTTTCCAGTTTCTTCAATGTTTTTATACCCAGTGGCTTAGAACTGAAGAAAGTATGATTTTTTTTGTTCTTTTGTTTTTTCAAGACAGGATTTCTCTGTATAGCCCCGGCTGTCTTTTGAAAAGCTCTAAAGACACCAGATAATTGCAAAACCATTGATCTGAACTAGGAAACCCAGAACCAAAAATTTTGAATGGGCAACTTCTCCCCAGCACATTCTGGCTTAGACTTCCAGTGCCTGTAAACTCATGGGAAGTCACAAAATACTAAGGATATTCAGAATTGATGTCCATGGCACCCAGAAGTACTTGGTGTTGCCTTGATGAATTTCCAAGTTTATTTTGAACATTCCTTTCATTCTTAAGTGTAATCTTCAACATAGTGTCCATGTTCAAAAATATCTGACACTAATATACCCTTTAATCTAAATTTCATTTTAAATTCTGAACCCTACAAAAAAGTTAAAATATATAACATTCTCTTATATCACTTCAATAGTTTTGTTTTTTGTTTTATTTTGTTTTGCTTTTTGGTTTTTCAAGACAGGGTTTCACTATGTAGCCCTGGCTGTCCTGGAACTCACTCTGTAGACCAGGTTGGCTTCAAACTCAGAAATCCATCCACCTGCCTCTGCCTCCCAAGTGCTCGGTTTAAAAGCATGTGCTACCATTGCCTGGCTTCACTTCACAAAAATAGTTAATAAATCTAACTTTCATTTATAACCTCACATTTCAATTATCGTTGAATATTTTAGTACTAATATAAAAACTATGACAGACCTTTAATTTGAAAGCTAGTATGTTTTTAAAATGAATTTGTTTATAGATTAAAATTCAGCAATGTAAAATAGTCGAAGTAAGACTTTACAAAATTTAACTCTTACCTATCTCCTGTTTTAAAAAATGTTTAATTAACAACACACAGAAACTTTAGCAAATATTTTACTTTAAAAATAGGCATGTACTTACTTATATTTTAGTTTTACAGAACTTCCAGGTTTTCCCCAGGGAATGACTACAAAATCTTTGGTATTCATGATTATTTGTTTCTTAATGTAGTCTTTAAATTATTGTAGCTTTGTAAAACACTCTGGAAAATAACAAAAAGAATCATCCCAAAGTTAAAACAGTTATGAATTCTAAACCACACACATTAGTTGAGAAAACAACTATGTTATTTTCCTTTGTTTGTGCAATGCTGAAGATTGACGCTAAGGCTTCTGAAATGCTAAGCATATGCTTACTGACCCATGAACACAACCCCCCAGGAAAATGTTGGCAATCAAAATCTTTAGGGTGAGAAAGCTTGAAAGGTTTGACCAACTAATATAAATATTTATGTCTGTTACATATACATTACATGTATTTACATATGCCATAGGTTACAAAAATATAACATTTGACAAAACTGAAATTTCATTGGTATCGATGTCAATAACAGAATAAGACAGATATGATGGCAGACATCTGAACTAGACCTCAGAATCAGCCTGTGTGACAGAAAAAGTCCCTGTATCTCAAAAAAGAAAAAAAAGGAAAGAAAAGGAAACCAGAAAGTATTAGTTAAAAGTAAAGGATCCATTCTTCTCCATAAATAAAGCATGTATTCTGCTTCTTTCTACATTTAGGCAATTTAAAAAGCGGCGTATATCACAACAGCATTAGGTCCAGAACAGAAGCCATACTTGACCACAGTCCCTTAAAATTATATCATGTTTGATGCCATAGATATATTAGTTTGTATATGATGTTTTCACAATAACCAATAACTTAAATATGCATTTCTTGAAATGTATTCCCATCTTCACGAAGCATAACCCTTTATCAAATAGACTTATTTAAAAATTAAAAAAAACATGATTAACATACTGAAAAATTAAAAGAATCCTTGAGCCACAACTCAAGTATCATTTTTATACATACATTATTATGTAACAAAAATTAAGGTATCTAATAATTTCCTAAAGGCATCCTGATATTCATATGTGGACATGAATAGTGGTGAAATAAATATTCTGATATTTTCATATATATGTGTATGTGAAACTTTAGTAGCACTCTTTTGCTAAGACTGGAAATTAAAATATTTCAAAGATAATTTTCCAATAAGAAATAAATACAAAAATTTATTTCCTAACTCTGAGTTAGCCAGAAAATTCAATTATTTGAACATACCTTTTTTTGGCTATCTCAAATAGTCATGACTTTGAAATAGTTTACTCTGTAATGCTGACCTACAGATTCCCTTGCACTGCTCACCACTACTGTTTCATAACAATAAAAATTGTTACTATCTAGGACTAGAGATGTATTTGATTGGAAGACTACTTGCTTAACATGCACAAAGCTCTGGATTTGAGCCCGAGAATTACATAAAGCAGATGAGGTTATGTACACACTCAGGAGTTGGAACCAAGAAAATCAGAAGTTCAAGGTCATCCGCAGTTTCACAGTTTGTTCAAGGCCAGCCCATGCTAAGATATTGTCTCAAAAGATATCTAAATGTCAAAAGCTCTTTGAAAATATTGCAGTGGCCAGTTTTAAATGTCCAAGCAACTTATGTTCCAGGACCGCAGTAAATATATACCAAGACCGATATATTCATGTCACTGTATTGAGAGGCAAGGAGAGTCAAGACCTAAGCAAATTAGAATTTTGAGCTCAGATGGCTTAGAGTCAAAAAGGGTATATAAACTCACAGATAGAAGACATATTACAAAGGAGAAATATTAAGGGGTATAAAACTTATAGATGTGAGACAGGCAAGAATTTGGACTGGTGAACATTAAAATTTTGAAGTATAAGGGTTTATAGATGAAAATATCAGTTGGATAAATATTCCATACTATGGGGGGAAAAAAAAAGCTCTTGAATGGGATTAATGGCAAGTCCAGTTTGGATGATGACTAGAAAATGTTGGGGAGGGGATGTAAACTTGGTGCAGAGGGAAGCTGAAGTTTTCTATTGACTGCCTTTTCTTTTTCTAGTCTTGGAGATCAAAACTAAGGTTGTTTGTATATTAGACAATCAATCTTAATACAGGACATCAACTCCAGCTTAATCATTATCATCCAGTGTCTAGTTCAAGCATGGAAAGCTAAACCTTCAACAAGGAAGAATTGGTGAAAGTTTTTGAGAGAACAAGAGAACATACATCTGGAGAGTTTGCCCAAAGAATTAAGGTGGACAGCACCAACACAGAAGTTTCCTTGCCCACATGGAAATCTACACACTCAACACAATTTGTCAGCTTCTTCCTCTGCAGAACTGTCTTAGGATGTCACCAGTGTGGCCACCAACAAAGGGACTTTGGAATGCTTCTCTTAAAACTGTCTGGATTATATGGAGATAAAGGGTGGAACAGAGGCTGAAGGAAGACTGAAGGCTATCCAGAAACTGCCAGACCTGGGGGTCCATCCCCATGTACAGTCACCAAACCCAGACACTACTGTAGATGCCAAGAAGTGCTTGCTGATAGGAACCTTAGAGAGCTGTCCCAGAGCCTGACAAATGCAGAGGCAGATGCTCGCAGCCAACCGTTGGACTGAACACAGGGCCCCCAGTGGTGGAGCTAGAGAAAAGACTGAAGGAGCTGAAGAGGTTTGCAGCCCCATAAGAGGAACAATATGAACCAACCAGTACCCCGAGAGCTCGCAGGGTTTAAACCATCAACCAAAGAGTACTTATGGAGGGATCCATGTCTCCAGCGGCATATGTAGCAGAGGATGGCTCTACTGGGCATCAATGGGAGGAGAGACCCTTGGTCCTGTGAAGGCTTTATGCCCCAGTGTAGGGGAATGCCAGAGAAGGGAGGTGGGAGTGAGTGGATGGGTGGGTGAGCTCCCTCATAGAAGCAGGGGGAGGGGGATGAGAGAAGGGGCTTTCAGGGGGTGGAAGAAAAAAAGGGAATAACATTTGAAATGTAAATAAAGAAAATATCCAATAAAAAATATGTAAAAGTGAAAAAAAAACGTGACTGTAGATAACTGTTCTCTGAGAGGTTCTACCCAGCAGCTGACTTGAGACTGATGCAGATATCTACAAACAAACATTATACTGAGATTGAGACCCCTATGGAAGAGTTAGGGGGAAGGACTGAAGGGTCTCAAGGAGATGGCAACCCCCTAGGAAGAGCAACAGTATCAACAAACCTGGACACCTGGAAGCTCTCAGAGACTATTTCACTAACCAAAGAGCATACATAGGTTGATCTAAGGCCCCAAACACATATGTATCAGAGGACTGACATGTCTGGCCTCAGTGGAAGAGGATGTGTCTAATCCTTATGTTCCAGAGTCGGTGAATAAAAGGACTGCCTGCCCTCTCAGAGGTGAAGGTGGGGGGACATGGGAGAGAACTTTATGAAGGGGGAAGTGGAAGGCGTTAGCATTTGGGATGTAAATAAATAATTTAAAAAATTGCAGAGTCAGTCATATCAAACAAGCATGTAGGGTTGTTTAATTGTGGGGAAGTGATAGAGGAAGATAATTAGCATGAGTATATGCAAATACATATTTATCACACACTCAGAGACACACACACACACACAAGAAAAGAGAGAAGTTTCTTTAAGAAATATTTGCAGACAATGAGAGCCTATCTCCCTTTCTGATGCTAATCAGGAAACCAAACTCCTGGCCTCCTGTTCCCACTTGATAACTTTATAAAAGCTTATACTTTGTAATTATCATCCAAAAGATAATACAAGAGGATCCCCAAACTTAATATTTCTGGTTAATCAAAATAATCTATGTTGTCCTAATTTCCTTTGCACACTGGGATCTGTGTGTGACGCAGATTTCTATGCATGGGCATATGCAGGAAGTTTAACTTCTTCACAAGGATGGATTTTATCTACACAAAGAGTGAGAAAGGCATGTTAATCCCATTAGAATGAGATGATTTGGATTTACAGCTCTGATGGTAATGTGATTTAACCAATAAACCATCTTATTCTGAGGGCACTTCACTTCACTGAATGCAGTTAGTGAAGCTTCCTTTCAATTAAGTGTTTATCAAGTCATGCACATAAGCCAATTTATTGTATGCATAAAAATGAAAGATTATAATAGTGAGTCATGCTGTTCTGTCTATTTCTTTGGGTAAAGTCAACAGAGGATTAGTCATCTTTTTCAGGAGAGCAAAGCTATAACAATGTCTGAATCATAAATAGCAAAGCATATAGCTTGAGGCACAGAGTAAAATTGCAGGATACAAGTAACCTCTTTCTCTAATGATCTGTTTATTCACTTGTTTATTATTTTATATGTGTATGACTGAGTGTATGCATCTGTACCACACGTGTGCAGTGATCACCAGAAGTCATCAAATATCCTAGAACTGAAGTGGCAGGTAGTTGTAAGCCATTCCACATGTATTTTATTTACGTGGTTGAGCTGTTTCTATAGTTTTCTCATCCTAGATCCATTTTGACCCATACATATGCAACCAATATGATCTCAGGTTTACTACTGCAGTTTAATATTGGTTATTAACATGTTTTCATTCTAGAAAAGAACACTCTTTGCCACAGAATGGAAGAATGATCTATGAAGCTAGAAAATGATCTTCTAGACTTGCCCCAGGTTCCCAGAGCACTTATTACTGTTCCACTGGTAGAATGAGAACTTTGAGAAACAAGTGTTTGCAGCAAGATTTTCTAGGCTTTGACTTTGAGAAACAATATTATAATCCAATAATTTAATACTCAAGAACTGTGTCATTAAGACAACAGAAACTCAAAAACTCCTTACAATAGTTTAAGTAAGCTTACAATTCTAGACTGTGCTCTTAGATATCCTTGGATTCATAAGGACAGAAGGTCAGAGATGAACGCACTATCTCTTAATTGATAATGTTTTGTGAGTTAGTTAACTCTTCTAATGACTAAGATAATCTTATATCTGAAACCTTAAGAGTTACCACTAACCTTTTTCTGTCTTAATTTAAGACATCTTTTTAATGTTTTGAACCATTAGAATATGTGGGGTAGAGTTAAAAACTCTGAAGTCATTAGGTAATATAGTACATGAACATCTAAGACATGTTAAATAAATCTAAGACATGTTAAATGTTAAATAAAAATTAATTTAATTAGAAATACTTGCTTCAACCTACTAGTACTTCGAATTCTAAAATTTATGAATGAAATGTTAAATGAAAATAAAGTTAACTAGAAAGTACTTTCTTAAAACTACTAAAGTAATGTTAAGTTTAAGTTTAAATAGATCTGATATTAACATTTACTAAATTCATGCTGAATCTTAAAATTTTTATTAGATATTTTCTTTATTTACACGTCATACATCTTAAAAGTTTTAAGGGGTGAAATGATCATATATGATCTTCAGCCTAAGAGCCTGCATGTGATCAGTTCACTGAGTAAACACATGCCATGTTCACCCCCCCACACACAGGACCTGAATTCAACTGGTCATCTGACTTCAAGGCTTTGGCAGTCTTTTATCAACTCAGAATATCTGACAAGACACAGCTTAGTGGTACTAAACGGTATACATATAGCTCAATATTTCGTGAGCTACATTAATTCTGTCCTATATAACTGGGATCGTTTAGATATGAAAGTAAGACAGTCTTAAAAATAGTGAAAAAAATACTGAATTTAAGATGCCTACATCTTACATTTGACCTGCCTCAAAGGTAAAATACCCTTTAAATAATGAAGGTTTTGTACATTTAATCTCTTCCCTATTTTCCCTAGAGTCTATAAAAAAATACAACTGTAAGGAAACTAACAGTAATTGTGAATTCAATGACAAGTAAAAACTTTAGATTACTGCAGTCAACAAAGACATTATTACATCTTTAAATTAAAACTTTCAGAAACGAAGCCCTTTAATATTTTGTCAGCAACGTGTGGTTTCACATGATCCACTGTTATCTGGCTGTTTTCCTAAGAATGTTTTAGGCATTAGAAAATTAAGCTTAGTAAGGTTGATAAAAGAACCAGAATTATTGTTCTATTATTTGTTCTATTACACATTGATTTCAACTCTAATTATAGTTCCACACACTCAACATCATTAATCCAAATAGATAATAATCTGAATTTCTAAATAAACACAGTGTTTTATTGGTAAATATTCTTTCCTCTCCCCCAGTTATCATATTTCACACATTAGAAGATTACATAGTTAAAATTTTGTAGTAATCTATCTGAAATACCATTGAATACCTTTCTGGAGTCAAGTTTCTTCTCTAGTTCTGTAGGGCCAATAAGATGCCTCAGCAGAAAGGGGATATCACATTTGCAATGTAAATAAAATAAATATCTAATAAAAAATAAATTAAAAGACAGAAAGATGCTCTTATCAATAAGCCTAAAACCCTAAATCTGAGTCTAAAAATATACAGGGTAAAATGAGGGAACTTACTCTACATTCATCTTCTGACCTTCAAATCTAACACACACACACACACACACACACACACACACACACACACACACACTGCAATAAAGATTTCCAAGAGAAAAAAAAATATTTCAAAGAATTTGTCTCTATACCACAGTAAATATGGCCCAACTACTCTGCCTGACACTTAAGATTTTTTGCTATGCATTACTTTCTTTATTCTCTTGCTGTGTTTCTACTACTCTGCTCATTGACCTGTTTGAAGGCCTCTTCTCTTACTGTATTCTCCCCTGGGCGAGGGGGACTTCTTTGGAAACTGTATGTGAAGCTCATTTACTATTATTGTCTCTATTTTGCATAGTTGCTTACATTGGTGCTGGGTAGCCCAGGTATTTGATGGCATCCTTTCATTGACTTCACATATTCATCAATTATCTATTTACATATCTTACACTATCTATTATAATACACTAAGTTGTAAATATTCCATTTTTCTACTACTTTTAACTCAACTCATCATCTTATCTAGGAAGAAAACCACTAACTCTTCCCTCCCACAAAACAATCTGATTGTATTTTTACAATACTAAAAGATACTGCCTAGCTTGGCAATCAACAAATTACATCAAATAGCTCTGTGTAGTATGAAGTACAAATGAAAAATATGAGCATGCAGTTATTACACCAACCCCTCTTATTCTATGTTCTGATGAAGGAAATAAAAACACACAAAAAGCAAACACGATAACTATAAAAAAATAGTAAGTGTTTTGAAAGAAGAAAAGATAGGAAATAATTCCAGGTAGTTCCTTTGTGATAAAACTTGCAATGTTATGGGAGTCGTGGTCGGCTTCTGTGTAGCCTGGAAGGTTAAGCAATAAAATTAGGAAAAGAGTCTAAATCACCATAGGCATAGAATTTGCAGTGTTAATCCCATATAGCTTCACTTTCACAAAATACTTTAACATGACTTGCCAAAGTCTCTGTTAATGCCTGTTTTGTTTGGAAATCACACGAAAACCACAAGAGTAAACACACACTGCCACAGATATTTCTGGAACCAGGAACCCTACTGGACTGGACTCCTAGAGGGAATGAGAGCAGACACCCAGAAAGAAAGTGCCAAAGGAATTATGTAAGATGGCTTCTCCAGTAAGTATGTGTTTCACAGGGCACCAATGACTTCAAAAGATAAATGAGACAAGCATTTGAAAAGAAGGAGCTTGGGTATCCTATAATTGATGGAGACTGGGCTTTCTGTCTGGGCTTTACCTTAGGTTCTTGTCCGTTCTGATACTATTGACTAACCTCTTTTTTGTTTAGAAACGTATAACTCTTGAGACAGAGCCCCGTCTGCAAGCCCAGGAGGCTGACATGTCAAGGGTCCCGCAAATATCTGCTGGATCGACCAATGCTCTCCTCCCAATCCCGCCGGGTCTCGTTCCTTTTCTGTCTCTGCACGACCCAGATCCAGCTCATCGCCAGGCTTTACCAGCAATATCATATACCCTTCGCCTGCTGTATGCACTCTTAGTCCTCCAACTCACCTGCGACCCTTGTTGCAACAGCTGCTGCAGCCGCCTCAACAGGGAGCTTCCTCCTTGGTCTCCTTGGTTACCGCGACATCGGAACCCATAGCAACCAGAATGCTTGTGCTCTGCACTGCCGCTGTCCACCTGCAGAGGGAGGAAGAGAGTCTAGTCTATTATGTGTGAGAAACAGCGAAAGCTCTGGGAAAGAAAATGCAATGAAATCCAACAGGTGTGTGTTTAGGTGGCTTCAGCCTGGATTGATCTATGTTTACTGATCTGCTACAACACTGCAAGTGCGGATCAAAGATTCTTACATGTACTGCTCAGCGCATCCTCCTAACAACCCAATTTATATGTGTGAACATAACACAGAAAATTTAATACACACAAAATTATAGTGCAAGACAAATAGCAGAGACACAAATCAACTCTAGCTGTTTAATTACAGTTATCACCTCACCCAGGAATAATGTTTCACTGCTTTTCAAAGGCTGCCAGGAAGTACAGACAAGCATCTAGTTCTCATGGCAAATCCAGAACTTCCTTGATACACCAGATACTTGATACATGAGGCGGTATATTTTTACATGCAATAAACAAATATATTCAAATAACTCAAACATTCAAAGTAGTTTTTAACATTCACTGTGAAGAACACATTCTTATAATCTTCCTTCTATCCTTGCCAATGCCCCCTACAAAGCCCTTTAACACCCATATTCATGCCTTTTTGGTTTGTTTTGTGACCCAGTAAGTTTAACCAGGACTATTTGTGTAGCTAAGGGTTTGAAATTATGCACTGGCACTTGGTAGCCTCGTCATTGAGCCTATAACTAAGAACAATGACTGCACTCCTCCCAGAATCTCAGTAGTTAATAATTGATAGAAGAGAAGAACCCTTCTGTCATTATGACTATATGTTAACAGGACCAGTTTTGTGCAGACCAAACCGAAATAATCAGTTGCTGTGGGTTCATATCCGGCCCAGACGATGGTTTGCACATCTCTTCTCATGATCTTCCAGCTCTCACGTTCTTTCAGTCCTCTCTTCTACCACATTCTCTGAGCCATACAGGAAGTGACTTAAATATCTTGTTAGGTCTGAGTTCTCATTTGTCGTTTGTTCTCTGTATGATGAACATGTGAGTCTTGGAATTCACTGCTATTTACTGGAAAGAGATTAAGGCTGACAGTAGCATTTATTTTTAGATATAAACATAGGTATTTGTCAGGTAGTTTGGCACTATGTCAACTTAGCTAAACAGTAGTAAGTTCCTCCTAAAGCCAATGAACTTCCAAGATGTGTGTTTTTATTAGATTTCCAGTACCAAGCATGAGTTACCTCCCTCGAAACTGGCCTCAAATTTATTCAGAAAGTTATTGGTTATTTCTGTAATAGTCACAGCAATATTATGCAGATGACTATACTTTATGAGTAAGTAGGTAATTTAATTTACAGATTTTAGAACTGAATAAAACTTATTTTACCTTTCCTTCCCATCAGCAGCCTTCACAGCACCTCATAGAACTCTGAGAGTTAGGCAATGAACTTTCCCATGGTTTAGTTTCATTTCTCTACATCTCTATATCATGCAAACAAGGTGAATGGTGTTGTCAGTAATAGGATCTTATCAACTGAGAGGCATAGCAATAAGCTATGTGGCTGTGAGGGCATCTGGAATCTCCCTGACAAGCAGTACTCATAAAAACATGTCACACACCCAGGACTGGGATTTGTGTTTAGTAATCTATAGGTAGAAGCAGCATGATCCAGACATGTATGGTCTTTTATAATTATTTTTTCATATGGTCATTTTAATTACATTTTCATTAGATTATAAGATAGTAGGTTTTCATATTGCTGGTCATATATACCTTTATTTTTTTAACTTTTTTGATTCCTCTTTTTATTTTTTATGTACATCGATGTTTTCCTTACATGTACATCTGTTTGAGAGTGTCAGAACTCCTGTAATTGTTCTGAGCTGCCATGTGGGTGCTGAGAATTGAACCTGGGTCCTCTAGAATAGCATCTGTGCTCTTGCCCCCACACAAACACTGTCTTATTTGTATTTAACCTTCTCCCAAGTCTCCTTGTCTCCATTACCCACTCCCTACTCCTATCCTACTTAAATTTTTCTATCTCCATGTTTTCTGTCTTTCCTTTTACTTATGTTCTGGGTTCCTCCTTCCTAAAGGAATCACCCCAAAAGGTCCCTTTCTATTTTTTTGGCTCTCACAGATGCTCCAACTTAAACACACAAACCTAAGACTGAAGCTCAGAAGCACTTATGAGAGACTGCATATGTGTCTGGGTCTTGGTTAATAGACTTGAGTATAATGTTTATCCAATCCTTTCCATCATTTTTCTTTACAGCTGAGGAAAATCTCATTATGAACATGTAATACAATTTGAATTTCCACTCATCAACTGAGTGACAAGTCTAGGTTTTTCCTATTGTTTTGCTATTTTGAATAGAGTAGTCATAAACACTAATGCCATAAGTACTAGTGCCAGCACTTTACAGTAGAACTTTGAATACCAGTATCTCAGAAGTGATGTGGCTGGATAATATGGTAGCTCTATTTCTAGTTTTTGTTTGTTTTTAAGCAACTTCTGGGCTACTTTCAAAAGTGTCTATACTAAAATCTGAATACCAAACAATTTTTTTCAGGAAGAGAGATTGCTGTAGTGATCTTAGTTAATTTTATTTTTGACTTCTACATGAGGTTTTGTTTCATTAAATCTCTGTATTTATATGTACCAGGTAGAAAACATGATTGATTCTTCAGCCAATATATAACCCTATAACCTTGTACACTTATCCACATTGGATCCATCATAATGCTGGACAAATATTGTTTCCCATTAGAGTTGCTATGGTAACCACTGCACCAATGCAGATAGACTTGCATTTTAGGTATGGTCCTATAAAAATGTATTTGGTATGCCACCATATTATACAGTACAGGCTAACTGGTCTAAGTTCTCAAATAATATAGCAATACACCTATCCCACTCACCTTGAAGGTCATTAAGTAAAGCAAATAACATCAAGCATCTTAAGCCTCTAATTCGAAGCTACACTCATAGGAAATATGTATAAACAGCAAAATCACGGCGGCACACTGATAGTCGTTATTCCAGATTCCCAAAATACATACAAATCAGCAGAAGAAAATCAATTCCACATTGATGTTCTCTGACCCCATAAATATGCCATGACACAAACACACACATAAGCACTCAGACATACCGACAGTAATAGTAAAAATTAATGATAACAAAACAAAAAAGATGTATTAGCTGAATTCAGTATATATTTGCATAAAACACACATTGTCTCTCTTCTACATACAAAAGAATGTACATCATATATAAAAGCACAAACACACACATGAACACACACACACACATGAACACACACACATATTGCATTGGAGAAGACCTATTCATTAAGTAACTTCATTTGTACTTGGTAGAACACTGCCTCAAAGAAACCTATGTCAGGTCCAGGGACCTTTCTGATTAGCCACAGGTGATGGAAATTCCTAGATGTATATTACAAGGGACTTAGCACATCAATAACTAACTGTATGTATGATTAATTTTAAGGACTTTCATCCTTGCAACAGTGAGGCCTACAGAATTCAGGGAAGCCTTCCATCCAGGACCATTGAGGAAAGTTTTCATCCTAAATCTGGATTAAATCTGGATTCAGTTATGTTACTGTCTTCACTACAACCTCAGGAAAGAGATAATTCTGCTTTCTGTCACTCAGACTGTCTGCTGTTCCACTGAGCTCCACCTGCAGATAATGGCCCTGCCCATCTGAAGCATCTTTACTGCCTCCCTGTCTTTGTTAGGGTTACTGTTGTGATGTAACACCATGACCAAAAGCAACATGGGGAGAAGAGTTTATTTTTCTGACAGTTCCATATATAACAGGTCATCATCCAAAGCAGTAAAAGCAGGATCTCAAGAAGGGATGAACCTGGAGGCAGGGGCTGATGGAGAGGTAGAGTGTTGCTCACTAGCTTGTTCCACCTGGCTTTCTTTCTTTCTTTCTTCTTTTAAATTTATCCAATAAATAATTTGTTTGATCTCATGGCATAATACAAAATGTTGTCAAAACACTAACTCAGTTTATTAAGTAGGAAAAATGGGATTGCAATAATATTTTTTACAAGTTCAAACATTGGCTGTAAAGATGACTCAGGGATTAATACCATCTTGGCTGCTCTTCCAGGAAACATGGGTTCAATTTTCAACCCCTACCTGATGGCTCACCACTGTATTTAAGTGTCCCAAGGGAAATGATCACTCCTGCAGAATCCAGGAGTACTATATTTACAGAGTGCTCAGATGTTATTAGAGCCAAAACATGGATACACGTAAAATAACAGACTTAGAGAAGATGAGACTTCTAAAGTTTGTGTTATTCTGTAGTTCAGAAAGGAGTACTGAAGGATATGACCATTTACAGCTTATTATTTTTTTCCAAGTCAAGGGTCTTGGTGATATTTTAACTTAAAAGTAATTCTGTTCTTGTGCTCTAGGGACAGATACTGAAAAAAAAAATGATCTTATGCCCCACGTATGAACAAGTGGTTGTTCATTGCTGTGGTTTTAATGGCATCTGAAAATACCAGCTTTTGACATTCCTTATACCTCTGTAGAGATATTTACATCCAACATGGTGAAACATACCTTAAGAAGAAAGAAACAGACAAATATTAAAGGCTTAACACTGTGTGCCTCACTCTAAAAATACTTAGCTTACAAATTGCTTAATATTCTAATTAGTAAATCCTTTTTATCTCAGCTTTTAAAAAAATTTTGAATTCCAAATTCAAGTTGCTTTTCTCAATGTTTCTCAACCATCCTAATTCTTAAACCCTATAATACAATTTCTTATGTTGTGGTGACCCCCAACCACAAAAAATCATTTTCACTGCTACTCATAACTATAATTGTCTACTATTATGAATCATTATGAAATATTTTGGATATACAGTTGTGCCAAAGGTGATAAGACCCTCAGATTGAGAAGCATTGTTCTACATCACAGGCTACATTAAAGTGAAAGTGTTTCTGATATCCCTTCAGGACTGACTTGTCAGAACAATTCATAAAGAGTATTATTGTTATCTTGACTTCCATAGAAAGGCCCACTTAGCTAGATAACTCCTTTCAATTGGATAAATTTATGATGGTTCCTAGAGATATTAGAATATTCATCAGTAGACTCACTACATATCAGCTTTTACAAATGTGATGGAAATAAACCCAGTAAGGACTACAGAGATATTTTTCAGGCATAGAGAGAATTTTTTCTCTTATTTGTTATCATTTTTTTTTTGTTTTGGCTTATGGTTAAGTTCACTTGTATTCTTCTTTTTTATTAGATGTTTTCTTTATTTACAATATCTCCTTTCCCAGGTTCCCCTCAAAAAAAAAAAAAAACCTAAAACAAACCCCTGTTTCCTTCCTTCTCCCCCTGCTCACCAACACACTCTCTCCTGCTTACTGGCCCTGGCATTCCACTACACTGGGGCATAGAACCTTCACAGGGCCAAGGGCCTCTCCTCCTATTGATGATCATCTTGGCCATCCTCTGCCATACATATGCTGATAGAGCCATTAGTCACACCACATGTACTCTTTGGTTGGTGGTTTAGTCCCTGGGAGCTCTGAGGGTACTGGTTAGTTCATATTGTTGTTTGTCTTAAGGGGCTACAAACCCTTCAGCTCCTTGGGTCCTTTCTCTAGCTCCTTCATTGGGGACCCTGTGCTCAGTCCAATGGATGGCTGTGAGCCTCTCCTTCTGTATTAGTCGGGTACTGTCAGAGCCTCTCAGGAGACAGCTATATCAGGCTCCTGTCAGCCAGCACTGGCTGGCAGTCATGATAGTGCTAGATTTGACCAGTTGCACAAAGCTCCATGTACACTCCACTGACATGCAATTTTTATCTACAATGCTTTATTTCATTAGTATGAATTGATTGTGATATTACTTTATTATTCAATTTGCTATTCATGATGGTGTCTAGTTAATTTCTACATAATTCAGAAAATTTTTTATTTTACCATGTTGTTTTGAAATATACCTATTTTATTTCTGCTTTTTCTGGATATTCTTTTCAAAATTTTATTTATTCTTTTATAATCCTCCAGATTTTCCCCCTCCCAATCCACCCTCTGACTCTTCCCCATCCCATACCTTCTCTCCACCCCCCTGTCTCCATGAGGATGCCTCCCACCCTACCAGACCTCTAAACTCCCTGGGGCTTTCAGTCTCCTTGAAGGTTAGGTGCATCTTCTCTGATTGAACCCAGACCAGTCCTCTGTTGTATATGTTGGGGACCTCGAATCAGCTAGTGTATGCTGCCTAGTTGGTGGTCTAGTGTCTGAGAGATCTCCAGGGTCCAGGTTAATTGGGACTGCTGGTCCTCCTACAGGGTTGCCCTCCTTGTCAGCTTCTTCCAGCTTTTCACTAATTCAGACATGGGGCCAGCAGTTGGGGCTATTGCTTGGGTGTAAATTTCTGCATCTAATTTTTTCACCTGCTTCTTGGGTCTTTTGGGGAGCAGTCATGAGAGGTTCCTCTTTGTGAGCACCCCATAACCTCAGTAACAGTGTCAGGCCTTAGGGCCTCCCCTTGAGCTGGATACAACCTTGGACTTGTCACTGGACCGCTTTTTCCTCAGGCTCTTCTCCATTTTTGTCCCTGCAGTTCTTTCAGAGAGGAACAATTATGGATCAGAGTTTTGACTGTGAGACAATGGCAACCCCATGTCTCACTTGAAGCCCTGTCTTTCTGCTGGAGGTGGGCTCTTATGTTCCCTCTCACCACTGTAGGGCATTTCATCTAAGGTCCCTCCCTTTGAGTCATGACAGTCTCTTACCTCCCAGGTCTCTGGTACATTCTAGAGGGTCCCACAAGCTCTTAGTTCCCGAAGTTGCCTGTTTCCATTCTTTCTGTTAGCCCTCAGGGCTTCAGTACTTTTCCCCAACCTGATCATGTTCACCTCTTCCCCCCAAGCCTGTCCCATTTCCCACCCAGGTCCCTCCCTCCCTAGTCCCTTGGTATTGCTTTATTCTCCCTCCCAAGTTGGACTGAGGTGTCCTCACTTGGGCCCTTCAGCTTGATGACAATTTTTAGTTCTGTGGACTTTACCTTGGGTATTCTGTACTTTTTGTTCAGCCAATATCCATTTATAATGCATGTCCTTTTGGATCTAAGTTAACCCCTTAGGATGATATTTTCTAGTTCCATCCATTTGCCTGCAGAACTCAGAATGTCCTCCTTCTTAATAGCTGAATAGTATTCCATTGTGTAAATGACCCACATTTTCTGTATCCACTCTATTGTAGGACATCTGGGTTGTTTACAACTTCTGGCTATCACAAATAAGGCACCTATGAACAGAGTGGAACATGTGCCACTGTGTCATGGTGGGGCATCTTTTGAGTATATTGCTAAGTATGGTATTGCTGGGTCTTCATGTAGATCTATTTTCAATTTTCTGAAGCTTGCCAATTTGTCCATTGACTATATCCTTTGCCTTACAGAAGCTTTCCAGTTTCATGAGGTCCCATTTATCAATTCTTGATCTTACAGCTTGAGCCATTAGAGTTCTGTTTAGGGAATTTCCCTCTTTGCTAATGAGTTCAAGTCTCTTTACCACTTTCTCTTATATTAGATTCAGTGTCTCTGGTTTTATGTAGAGGCTCTTTATTCACTTGGACTTGAGATTTGTGCAAGGTGACAAATATGGGCCTATTTTTGTTTTTCTATACACAGACAGCCAGTTAGACCATCAGCATTTATTAAAGATGCTTTCTTTTTTCCATTGTATATTTTTTGTCTCTTTTGTCAAAGATCAAGTGTCCATAAGTGTGTGGTTTTATTTCTGGGTCTTCAATTCTATTCCATTGATCAACGTGCCTGTCTCTGTACCATTAACATGCAGTTTTTAAATCACTATTGCTCCTAAGATACTTTCCTAAGATGAAAGCAAAAAAGAAAAAAGGTCATTGTTTACACTGTGAATGAACTTAGATGAGAGTTCATGAATACTTACTATGATAAGCATAAAGTCCTACATGTATGAAATATAGAAGCACTGTAGAATACCATGAAAGCATTAGTAACACTTCATGGGATCTCTGGATAGTTCAAATGTTATTATTTATAAGAATGGTAATCTGTGCTGAGACCAGATTCCAAAGCACTTCATCCATCATGAAAACTTCAAATCATTTCAAGTCAGAATGACATTCATCTCAAAATCGATACAGAGAAGCATATACCAAAGGTAATTTTGATGATGTCATGATACATAGTAGATGGAAACATTAAAGAAAGTTATATAGTTTAATATAGAAAAGACCTAAGTCCACAATAATGCAATGCAGAAGGCAGAGACAATGTGACCAAGCTTTTAAACCCTCAACAGGGATTGACAAGAAAGAAATGTGGTTGGCCCTGAACCACAGGCACAGCTACTGGTCTCTGGATTTGATAGCTTACTCACTGAGAATTCAGTACTGAAAATCAATCCAAGGACAACAGGACAATGCGCAAATGCACATACAATGGACCCATGGAGAAAAGGGAATGAGTTCAACTCGAAAAAAATTAATTTTGTAATATAAATACAGAATAATTAAAATAAAAGATCAGTCTATTTATTTGGAAAATGTTGAGAATTTGTAGTGTACATCAGTGTCATCAGCATAAAGATAGTTACAGAAGCTAAAGAAGAATTTAAAAATATCATAAAAGCCTTCAGGGATGAAGGTTATGTCATTAGGAAAGATATGTAACTTAATACACTGGCTTCAACTAGCAATTGGTTTTCGTCCTAAAGACCTTACTGCAAGTTGCTCAGAAATAATGCTAAGAACATGGCTAGATATTTTATCATCTAGGGGAAACAGATACTGCTAATCACAACTTCCAATACTTCTACCTTGAAAATGGTGTTTTCTTTAATTTGAGCTTTTTTTTTAAATAAAAGAAGCTGAACTGTATGTGTATGTATTCCTTTCCATCTTCTTTACAACGGCTTAATCTTCCCCACACTAGACAAACCTAGAAATGTTCTTGGCTACATCTAAAAGTGTACACTGTAACCTTAAGCCAAACTTCTTCCTCCTCTGATTCAGGTAATAAGCCTGTCTCTGTCCTTTTATCTGTGGCTGTACTTTTCAGCTTTGCACAGAACCTTTCATTTTTACTTACAAATTCATTACTGTAATCCTCAGCTCTCCTCAAGTGTCATTCATACTTTAGTGCAGACAAGGAAAAAAATCACCTCGTGGTCACAAAAAGAATCCAGAATGAGAAAAAGAAAAAGAAACAAACAAAGGAAGAAATAGCACCATTTTCTAAGCCTGTCTTGTGAATGCTTCAAGTCTCCTAACCAAAATGTTTCTGCAAATTGTTTATGCAAATAAAACCAGACAGCTTCAAGGTATAACCCATATGATGGCATCCTCAGAAAAAAATGAGCTACAAAAGAAAACACTTTTTTGAACATTATAGCCTAGGATTTAATATAAGCGTAGTATTTCTTATTTCCACTGAGGAACTTAAAAACAACTCCCCTGAACACCAATAATCGCACAGCCTGCTATGGTAGGCAGTGATATGCTCTGGGGACTCTTGGCAGTCAAGCTTTGCCTCATGCCCCAGCCTGGCCTCATCAGGGCTTTCTTGACAGGTGTTCACAGACTGCTACTCAGATTTCCACTCAGATTCTTCCTTCTGAGAATGTGGAATTGAGCCTGCAAGAGACGTACAAGGTAGCAAGGTCCTGACAAGTTAGGTCACATAGAGGTGAAAGCATGGACCAAAGGGAAGAAGATGAAGGAGAGGGGAAGAGAGGGCAGGAAACAAAGACTCACAAGATCATATGTGGTACATTCCTGGGTCCTTAAATTTTTCTTTTCTCCCTCCCTCCCTCCCCCTCTCTCTTTTTTCTCTCTCTGTGCCTGTGTGTGTGTGTGTTTGTGTGTGTGTGTGTATGTGTGTGTGTGCATATGACGTTGGGTGCCCTCCAGGCTAGACAAGTGGCCCAGATGCCTTAAAGCTAATATTATTACAAGAAGCATTCAGTTGTATGTCATAGATGCTGATAATATAACTTTAGTTCTTTCCAAAAGCAGCAAGTATAAGAACTACTGTGCCATTTTTCCACCCCATCCCATCCTTATTGTATAACTTGGACAATAATAAACTGCTTTGTATTATAAAGAATCTTGTATAAAGTGACCACAAACAGAATTATAGAATAATAGTAAATAAATAATAGTAATAAAATATAGTAACATTTTATAAGAGAAAAGTCTAAGAATAGATTCTTATAAAATCTTCTTATCAGAACATTAATCTATGACTATCATAATTTTAAATTAGAATGAAATTGGAAATTTATTTTGGCATACTTCAGAAGTCATATGCTTAAAAATCTAAAAGCTTCAGTTTACTTTTTAATCATTTTAATTTCTCAGTTTATTTGTTTTAAGTTTAGCTAAGCCCATTTTGCTGTATGTAATTATTTATAATTGATGTAGCTTTAGGGAAAAGCTAATTTTAAAAAGGAAAAGGCTTGGATTTCAGCAAAAAAGTCACTCATTTCTGATCCTTGCCAAGTTTTAATAAGTGCATCTTCCTGTCTTCTAGAGATTTATGCACTGCTAGCTATACTTCATTTGGAAAATTTGCATTTCTCTCTTGTGCACTCAAGCTGGGAGGCACAAAGCAAGAGTTCCAAGGCTTCTTTGACATAAGATGCCTGACAGTAATTTTCTTTCATCAGTTTTTATTGTTCTACGGTTCTAGTCCCCAAAGATATATTTTTCATTAGATTTCTGTAAAACATTTTATATAACAAAAGCTTTATCTTCACAGTTTCTCCACAAAACATATCAGAGAAGTTGCTCTGACTTACTTCACAGAAGAATACATAGAGTGTTTCACCTCCTCTGCTGGGAGGGAACACTACCCATACATGGACCCATTTTCATACTAATTCAGTAAAAAAAAAAAAAAAAAAACCTACAGAATCTATCTTAGTTTCCTTTTATTGCTGTGATAAAATATCCTGACAAAATTAACTTCAGTGGAGAAATGGTTTCTTTTGCATACAAATCTAGGCTACAGTCTACCATTGCAGAGAAATCAAGGCAGAAGCTTGAAGTAGTTCAGTGTATTCAGAGTCAGTAGAGCATTGTGCAACTTCACTACTCTACCCACTTTTTCCACTCCTTTGAAATCCAGGACACAAATTCAGGGAATGATGTTACCCACAATGGGCTCATCTTCAAATCAACTAATGAAATCACAACAATTCACCACAGATGCTTATACAAGCCAACCTGATCTTGCCAACTCTTCATTTAAGTCTCAGTTCCCAGATGATTCTTGGTTATGCCAAGTTGCTTATTAAAATTAACCATCATAGCACTTAACATAGATAATTTGAGTAGGGGAGAGGTTGATACAGACATCTATCAAATACTCCTTGAAATCCAGCTGTCAGATTACATTTATGATAACAATGAACAAGATAAGTATATTCTGTGCATGAAGAACACATGGATTTGTTTTTGTCCTAGGGGATAAGAGTCCAAAATATTTACTAAAACTGAGAACATAGAGAAAGGAAGAATACTTACTCAAGTGTTGGGGATTAAGAAATATTTCTTCAGCCATTCTCTAACTCTTCCATTGGGGTCCCTGGGCTCAGTTCAATGGTTGACTGTAAGTATCAGCATCTGTCTTAGACAGGTGTTGGCAGAGGCTCTCAGAGGACAACTTTACCAGGTTCCTGTATGCAAGCATATCTTGGCATCAGTAATACTGTCAGTGTTTGGTGTCTGTGGATGGAATGGACCACACAGTGGGACAGCTTGATGTCCCAGAGAAGGAGAATGCTAGAGGGGGGAGTCAGAAGTGGTGGGTGAGGGAGCACCCTGTTAGAGGCAAAGAGGAGGAGTATGGGGAGGGGGGGTCGGGGACAGGAAACCTGGAAAGGTAATAACATTTGAAATGTAAACAAATAAAAGTAATAAACTTAAAAATAAACAAATACTCCTTAGCTTAAAAAACAAAACAATACAACAACAACAACAAAACTACCTAATTTTGATTGAGATGGTTAAGAAGAACCAGAGTGGTTTGATGTTGTAAAAATAGTGAGTCTTTGGTGTATAGAAAAACATATGCAAACTTTCCTATGGTGAATTAGAAAATGGCTAATTTAGATTTCAGTATAATTCAGGGGAACAATTTATGTTTCCCATGTGAAAGGGACTTGGATCAATATCACACAAAATACATCTGAGATATGCATCTTATGGGGAACAGACAGGAAGACTAAAATAAATAATCGGTGATCTGGATCAGCACAACACTATTCAATGGAGAGATCCTGAGAGAGCTGTGACCATCAGATCAAATGATAAAAGTTTGGGATCAAGAATTCTTGTAAAACTTATGTCTTATGCTTACTTAAAAGTATAGTATTATATATGCAGCTTTTGGGGGACAAATCAAACAGGGTCAGCAGAATGCTATCACAAAAAAAGCTTCATTATGTTCATAGCAGCCTTATAATAACCAGAAGCTGGAAAGAACCCAGATGTACATCAGCAGAGGAATGGATACAGAAATTGTGGAACATTTATACAATGGAGTACTACTCAGCCATTAAAAACAATTAATTCATGAAATTCTTAGGCAAATGGATGAAACTAGAAAATATCATCAAGAGTGAGGTAACACAATCACAAAAGAACACATATGGTATGAACTCACTGATAAGGGAATATTAGGCCAAAAGCTTGGAATACCCAAGATACAATTCATAGACCACATGAAGCTCAAAAAGAAGGGAAACCAAACTGTGGGTACTTTGGTACTTCTTAGAAAGGGGAACAAAATACTGATGGGACCAAATACAAAGACAAAGTGTGGAGCAGAGACTGAAGGAAAGGCCATCCAGAGACTGCCCCATCTGGGAATCCATCCTATATACATTCACCAAACTCAGACACTACTGTGAATGCCAAGAAGTGCATGCTAACAGGAGCCAGATATAGCTGCCTACTGAGAGGCTCTGCCAGAGTGTTGCAAATACAGAGGAGGATGCTTGAAGCCAACAATTGGAGTGAACACAGGGTCCCCAATATTGGAGTTGGAGAAAGGACTGGAGGAGCTGAAGGGGTTTGCAACCCCATAGGAAGAACAACAATAACAACCAAACAGGCCCCCCAGAGCTCCCAGGGACTAAACCACTAACCAAGTAGTACTCATAGAGGGAAGCATGGCCTCAGCTGCATATGTAGCAGAGGATGGCTTTGTTGGACATCAATGGAAGGAGAGGCCCTTGGTCCTGTGAAGGCTAGATGCCCCAGTGCAGGGAAATTCTAGGGCAGGGAGGTAGAAGTGATTAGGTTAATAGGGGAATACCCTCATAGAAGCAGGAGGAGAAGGGTGGGATTTTGGGTTTCCAGGGGTAATCTGGGAAAGGGAGAGGAGATAACATTTGAGATGTAAAAAGAAAATATCTAATAAAAGGCAAAAAAGACTATAAAAAGTTTGGGATCAGGATGTCTTCTTTAACTTTTATGTATTATGCTTACTAAAATATATAGCATCATATATGCAGCTTTAAGTGGACAAATCAGAGTGCTATCCCAACTAAGCTTATATTTTCCAGAACCTACTTTAATAAGTTGTACTTAAATGTTTAAACTTCTAGCCCACCAACCACCAGAAGTAGTAGAAAGGAAAGATTAGTAGGGCAAAGAAGGATGTGTACCTGTTTAGAAATAGTTCTTTGGGATGAATCTGATGTGTGTTGTCAGGATATCAGCAGTTCAATTCACATTAATCAGCAGTGGTAACTTGGTATACTCACAAACACCATTCTTTAATCAGCAATGGCAGTTCAATCCAGAAGAAACAGTGAGTCTCTGCCAATCAGCCTAAGATGACAGAAGTGGCAAGAAGCTGCTGAAACACTGCCACAAGTTCTTTGGTGCATCTCTCTCTACAAAGTCACAACAAATGATGACCAGCAAGGAGTGGCAAGGCAGTCCAATGCCACATAGCATCATGCATTCTCTGTCTCTTTGGTTATATTTATACACTTTCAAAAGACCAAGTGTTATGTCAAGCAAAACATCACATATCTGTTTTTCAGACAGCTTCCAGATAAACACCACGTCTTAGCAAAACATCATCCCACAAGTCTACTTCAGTAAAATCATCCTCTCATAAGACAGTTTCCAGAAAAACATCACATGACATTCTTAGTCTCCAAAGAAATCAGAAATTTCCACATCAATTATAAATCTGAATGACATAAGCAGGAATCTTATCAAGAAACTTTGCACAAAGAGAATACAGAATATTTAAAGTGTTCTACAGGCTGAGTACACAATGGCCTCAGGACTAGTAATGATAGCCCCTTTGGTAGCAAGAGCTGGTTCTCAGAATCTGAGCCTGCAGCTCCTCCACGGTCATGATCTCAGGTCATTAATTTTTCTGCTAAGTATGTTTCATGGAGTTAAGGAAGCAATTTTGTTTTTTCTTAATATATCAGGATCTCTGGAAAAAGCTACCAAGTTCCTGGACCCCTACATTTACTGGCTTTGTCAATCATGTTCCTGGTTTTCAGAATCAACTATAGTCCTTCTCTATCCATCAGGATATCAGAGAAAGCCTTGGATCAGTTAATTTCTCAATAAAAACATGCCATGAAAAGTGGAAACTAATCAAGAAATAACTTTTGAAAAATGCCAACTGCTTGACAAAGGATGAAGAAAGCAAGGGTGAAGTAAAGTGAGGCATGCTGTTGTTTATATACTATTCACTAGATTTGGAGTTACATAATTGAGAGAGTAATGAAGAATGATGGCCAAGAGTTATAAGACACATAACAAGTCAAAGTTATGCCAACTCTATAAAACTCTAGTGAACACTTGTTCATTTACCATTGCATATCCACTCTATAGCAAATATTGTTTTAGGAGCTAGTCCATTCAAAAAAATAGACAACACTTTGTTTTCATTGATATTTCTTATTTTGAAAGAAAGTTATGAAATGCTGATGTCAATATGAGATCCTCTCTAATGAAATTGTATTCACAATGAGCCTGTGACTAATTTGGAACCCCTCACAAGGAAATATTTGTTATGTTTTTAGTAAAGAAGCATCACTGCACTTAGATGAAAAATAGAGGTTATGATTGACATGCAAAAACTAAACAAAATAAATAGAGATGTGACAATTCAGATCTAGGGTACACAGGAATGTAGACATTTGTTGTTTTGAAATATGGACATGGGTAAGGACTTTGAGTAGAGAACTTGAATAGCAAAGGAAATAACCTGGAGAAATGACAAATAGAACCCACATAAAATCAAATAGATTGTTCAAAACAAGGGAAGCAAATACCTTATTGAATAGACATCTTACAGAATAGAGGGAAAATATTTGTAACAACCTGTGGTAGATAGTGTGTATTACCAACTTGACTTGATTTAAAGTGCTCTAGAAAATACATTCCTAAGAATATCTGTAGGGATTTCCACATATGTTGAACTATTGTTCTACCAACAAGTGAATGATTAAAGAAAATGGGTGCATATATACCATCAGATTTTATTCAGCTACAAGAAATTAAATGAAAGTTTCAAGAAAATGAAGGGAACCAGATTTTAATACATTAAGAAAAATAAGTAGATTGAGTAAACTATTATGTATTTTCTTTTATCATTTTAACTAAATTGTTTCATTTTATTTACTTACTTATTTTACACTGATGAGAGCCTCTTACATGCTAAGCATTCCACCACTGAGCTATATCCCCAGCTAGATGTGTACACATATACATACACACACGGGGGGGGGGGGGGGGGGG
>NW_022196898.1:24527260-24541454 GCF_008632895.1 Mastomys coucha
GGAAGGAGGGGGAGGGGTGAGGGAGAGGGAGAAAGAGGGAGAAGGCAAGAGAGAGAGCTAATATAATAGTGTAAGCAAGGTAATCACAAATTGATTGTATTAAGGGCTTGATCATTGTGTTAAGATACAAGATGACTATATAACAAGATCCAAAGTAGCAGTAACTAAAACAAGATTATCATTGACTTCTCTCTTAAGTGTAAATAATCCAAACTAAATTGTGTCTTCAGAATAAAAGGAGCCTAAGATTCCTGCATTGTGTTTTTTGCTATATAATAGGTTAATTTATTCATCTAAGAAAATGTATTCAACTAAAAATGTATCCAACTCTTCTCGTTGAGCTACCATTCAGGGAGAACTAACTCAAAAAAGGGAAAAGAAAAGGGAAATAAACACATGCCTATTTCAGTTTTAGGGTGTGTTGGGGGGAGGAGAAAGAACGAGAAAGAGAAGTGAGGAGAGAGGGAGGTATATGTGTGTGCATGCGTCCATCTCTGTTTGTGTAATACATGTATATGGAGTCCAGAGCCTCCTACCACATTACTCTTTTCTTTCCATAACTTTTAAAATTCACTTTACATCCCAATTACAGCCCCCTCCCTACTCTCCTCTCAGTCCACCCTTACAAATCCCTCCCCTAGTTCTCCTCAGAGAAGACCATTTCAGTTCTACTCACTGCAGAGAGACATCTAGTCCCAGTAGGACTAAGCACATCCTCTCCCACTGAGGCCCAACCAGGCAGTCAAGGCAAGGGAAGGGGAGTCAATGGAAGGTAAAAAATCCCCTTTCCAATTGTTAGGGGAATCACACGAAGACCAAGTTGCACATCTGCTACAAATGTGTAGGATGTGTATGCCTAGGCACAGCACTTGTGTGCTCTTTGATAGGTGTTTCAGTCTCTTTGAACCCTCCTTGTGCCCTGGTTAGTTGACTCTCTAGGTCTTGTGAGTCCTTGATTCTCCTTGCTTGCTCAATTCTATCCCCTACTCTTCCACGAGATACCCCTGGCTCTGCCTGCCTGATGATTAGCTGTGGATCTCTGTATCTGCATCTTTCCACTGATGGATAAAAATTCTCAGAAGACAGTTATGCTAGGTTCTTATCTGCAAGCATAGCAGAGTATCATAAACAGTGAGTGTCAGGGATTGGCTTTCTCACATGAGATTGGATCTCTCACATGAATTGTGTCAGACATTGGTTGGCTCTTCTCTCAGTCTCTTTCTTTATTCCTCTGCCTCTTACAGGCAGGACAAATTTGAAACTGAAGGTTTTGTGGATAAGCTGATGTCCCCTTTCCCCTGGAATTCCTGCCTGGCTACAGAAGGTAGCCACGTGAGACCCTATATCCCCTGTAGGTAGGAATCTCAGCTAAAATCTGCACCATAAAGTCCCCATAGCCTCCCCCGTCCCAGGTCTTTAGCTAGTCCCTGGGATGACTATACCCAGTTCCTATTCTCACACCCAGCTCTCCCCTGTCCTCCTCCCCAATGCACGATAACCATCTCTATACCACTCCTCAATCCTCTCTACTCAGTTCTCTTTCTCCATCCACCTCCCATGATTAGTTTGTTTCTCATTCTGAGTGAGATTCATAAATACTCCCTTGGACCCTCCTGATTACTCAGTTCTTTGGGGTTTGTGGATTGTATCCAGGTTATCCTGTGTTTTATAGATAATATCCATAAATATACCATATATGTATTTCTGTGTTTGCTCTACCTCACTTCAGATAATATTTTCCAGTTCCATCCATTGCCCTTCCAAATTTATGTCTTTGTTTTTAATATTCCATTGTGTATATGTACCAAATATTCTTTATCCCTTCTTCAATTGAGGGTCTAGGTTGTTTCCTATCTGGGTTTTATGAACAAAGCTGCTATGAACATAGTTGACCAAGTGTCTCTGTGGTATAGTGGGGCATCTTTTGGGTGTATGCCCAGGAGTGGTATAGCTGGGTTTTGAGGTAGAACTACTCCCAGTTTTCTGAGAAACCATCAAATTGAATTCCAAAGTGATGGTACAAGTTTGTACTCCCACCAGCAATGGAAGAGTATTCCCCTTGCTCGACATCCTTGCCAGCATGTGCTGTAGATTTTGTAGCATTTTTTATCTTGTGCATTCTAATGGTGTAAGATGGAATTTCAGATTCATTTTGATTTTCATTTCCCTGATGACTAAGGGCATGGAACATTTCTTGAAGAGCTTCATAGCCATTCAAGATTCCTCTGCTGAGAATTCTTGGTTTAGGTTTGTACCTCCATTATAATTGGGTTATTTGGTTTGTTGATACCTCAGTTTCTGGAGCTCTTTAGATATTCTGGATGTTAGCCCTCTGTCATGTGATGAAGCTCTTTTCCAATTCTGCAGGCTGCCATTTTGTCCTATTGATGGTATCCTAAGCCTTGCTAAGGGTTTTCAATTTCATGAGGACCCATTTATTGGTTGTTGATTTTTGTGCCTGAGCTATTAGTGTTCTGTTCAGAAAGTTGTCTCTTGTACCAGTGTGTTTAAGGCAGTTCCCCACTTTCTCTTTTCTCTTCTATTAGATTTAGTGTGTCCAGTTTTGTGTTGAAGTCTTTGATCTACTTGGACTTGACTTTTATGCAGGGTGACAGGCAGGAGTTTATTCAGATTCTTCTACATGCAGACATCCAGTTAGACCTGCAGCATTTGCTGGAGATGCTTTCATTTTCCAAGCTTTGGATTCTTTGTCATATATCAAGTATCCATAGGTGTGTGGGTTAATTTCTGCATCTTCAATTGAATTCTACTAGTCAGCCTGTCTGTTTATATACCAATACCATGCAGTTTTTATTACTACTGCTCTGTATTATAGCTTGAAATCAGGGATGGTTATACCTCCAGAAGTTCTTTTATTTACAGGATTGTTTTAGCTCTCTAAGGTTTTTTGTTTTGCCAAATGAAGTTGCTCCTTCAAGGTCTATAAAAATTAGACCTTAGATTAGATCTTGTGTTAGATTTTGATGGAAATTCCATTGAATACATAGATTTCTTTTGATAAGATGGCCATTTTGACTATGTTGATCTCACCAGTCCATGAGAAGGGGAGATTATTCCATCCTCTGATATAGTCCTCAATTTCTTGCTTCTGAAACGTGAAGTTCTTGCCATCCAAGTCTTTCACTTACATGACTAGAGTTACACCTAAACATGTTATTTTATTTTTATTGCTATTGTAAAGGGGGTTATTTCCTTAATTATTTCTTAGCCTGTATATCTTTCATATAAAGGAAAGTTACTGATATTTTTGGTGGGTTAATTTTGAATCCAACCAATTTGCTGAAGGTATTTATCAAATATAGGGGTTTTCTCATAGAATTTTTGGGGTCACTTATATACTATCATATGGTTTGCAGATAGTGATACTTTGACTTCTTTCCAATTTTTATCCCCTTGATCTCCTTTAGTTGTCATATTGCTCTAGCTAGAACTTCAAGTACTATGTTGAATATATACAGAGAGAGTGGGCAGCTTTGACTTATGTGTGACTTATCTGCTAGTGGAATTGATTTAAGTTTCTCTCCATTTAATTTCATGTTGACTATTGATGTGGTGTATGTTGCTTTTGTTGTGTTTATGTATACACCTTGTGTCCCTGATCTCCCCAAGACTTTAAACATGAAGGGTTATTGAATTTTGTCAAAAACTTTTTTGGCATCTAATGAAATGATCATGTGATTCTTTACATTTGTTTATACTGTGCATCACATTGATGGATTTTCCCATATAGAACCATGGCTTAAAGCCTACTTTATGGATGTGGTTTTGGATTTGCTTTGAAAATACTTTATTGAATATTTTTGCATTAATATTTATAAAGGAAATTGGTCTAAATTCTCTTTGTTGAGTCTTTGTGTGGTTTTGGTATCAGAGTAACTCTGGCCTCATTGTCAATGTTTCTTCTGTTTTTATTCTGAAGAATAGTTTAAGGAGTATTGGTATTTTCTTTAAAAAGTCTAATAGAATGTTACACTAAGACCATCTTGCCTTGAGCTTTTTATAGGAGTATTTAAACAGTTTATCCGATCTTGATTTAACTTTGGTATCTATCTAAAAATCATTCATTTTCTTTAGATTTTCCAATTTTTTTGGAGTATAGCCTTTCATGGTAAGACCTAATGTTACTTTGAATCTGCTTACTGCCTGTAGTTATGTCTTTTCATTTCTGATATTTTGTTTTTTTGTTTCTTTGTTTGTTTGATTTTTTCTGTATAGCCCTGGCTGTCCTAGAGCTCACTCTGTAGACCAGGCTGGCCTCAAACTCAGAAATCCACCTGCCTCTGCCTCCCAAGTGCTGGGATTAAAGGCATGTGCTATCACTGCCCAGCCATTTCTGATTTTCTAAATTTGGATACTTTCTGTCTGCCTTTTAGTAAGTTTGGCTAATGGTTTGTATATCTTGTTGATTTTCAGCTCTTGGTTTTATTGATCATTTTTTTGTATTGTTGTCTTTGTTTCTTTTTCTCCTTTTTTCTTTTTTTGGATTTTTTATTTGCACTTCAAATGTTATCCTCTTTTCCAGTTTCCCCTCCAGAAACCCCCTATCCCATCCCCCCTCCCCTGTTTCTATGAGTATGCTTCACCACCCATCCACCTCCTCCTGCCTCCCTGCCCTGGCATTCCCCTACACTGAGGCATCTAGCCTTCACAAGACCAAGTGCCTCTCCTTCCATTGTTGCCTGACAAGGTCATCCTCTGCTACATATGTGGCTGGAGCCATGGTTCATTCCATGTATACTCTTTAGTTGGTGGTTTAGTCCTTAGGAGTTCTCAGGTGTCTGGTTGGTTGATATTATTGTTCTTCCTACAGGGTTCTTTTTGTTTCTAATTGATTGATTTCAGCCCTTGGTTTTATTGTTTCCTGCTTTCTACTTCTCTATTGTGTGTTCTTCTTCTTCTTCTTCTTCTTCTTCTTCTTCTTCTTCTTCTTCTTCTTCTTCTTCTTCTTCTTCTTCTTCTTCTTCTCCTTCTTCTCCTCCCCCACCTCCTCCTTCTTCTTCCTCTTCTTCTTCTTCTTCATCCTCTTCCTCCTCCTCCTCCTTTTTCCTAGGTATATTTTTTAAACTACTAGTTGATGAACTCTCTAGTTTATTTATGAAGGCACTTCATACTTTGCACGTTCCTCTTAGCACTGCTTTCAGTGTGTCCCATAATTTTGGGTATGTTGTACTTTCATTTTCATTGAATTCTAAGAAGTTTTAATTTTTTTCTTTATTTTTTTTTCCATGCGATCATTGAGTAGAGAATTGTTCGGAAACCTGTGAGTTTTTAGGTTTTTAGGTTGTCTTTGTTGTTCAAGTCCAGCATTAATCCATGGTCATCTGATAAGATACAAGTCATTATTTCAACTTTCTTGAATCTGCTGCGGATTTCTTTGTGACAAAGTAAATGAGCAATTTTGGAGAAGATGCCCTGAAGTGCTAAGAAGAGGGTATACTTTTTGTGTGTTTGGGTGAAATGTTCTATAGATACCAGATAGGTCTGTTTGATTCATAACCTCTTTTAGTTACATTATTTTTCTGTTAAGTTTCTGTCTCAATGACCTGCCCATTGGTGAGAGTGGGATGTTGAAGTCTCTGCTATTACTATATGGGGTCCGATGAGCTATTTAAGCTTTACTATTTTTTTTTTATGAATGTCAGGGTCCTTGTGTTTGGGTTATATATGTTCCTAATGAGATGTTATCCTGGTGGATTTTTCCTTTGAAGAATATAAAGTGTTCTTCCCCATCTACTTTGATTGCTTTTGGTTAAAAGTCTATTTTATAAGATATTATAATGGCTACTCCAGCTTGCTTCTTTATTCTGTTTGCTTGGAAAAATTATTTCCAGTCCTTTACTCTGAGGTAATGTGTATCTGTTTTTTGTATGTAGGAGAATGATGGATTCCGTTTCACATCCATTGTGTTGTTTTATTTGGGAATTAAGTCCATTGATATTTAGAGATATTAAAGAGGAATGATTATTAATTGCTGTTATTTTGATGTTGGTGGTGTTGGTTTGTGTGTGTGTGTGTGTGTGTGTGTGTGTGTGTGTGTGCTTCCCTTATTTTTTTCCATGGTTACCTTGTGTGTAGTTAACCTCCTTAGGTTAGAGTTTTCCTTCAAGTATTTACTGTATGGTTGGATTTGTATATAGATATTTTTAAATTTAGTTTTGTCTTGTACTATTTTGTTTTATCCATCTATGGTGATTGAATTTTGCTGGGTATAGTAGTCTAAACTGGCATTTTCTTTTTCCTTAGAGGCTGTAAGACATCTGGCCAGGTCCTTCTATCTTTCAGAGTCTCTGTTCAGCGTATTTCTGATAGGTCTGCCTTTGTATGTAACTTAGCCTTTTTTTTTCCCTTGCAACTTTTACTACTCTTTTTTGTTCTGTAGATATTGTGGGGTATTTTCATTATTATTATGTGAAGAGAGGATTTTTCTTTTCAGGTCTGATCTAATTAGTGTTCTGAAAGCTTCTTTTATGTTTATAGGCATTTCTTTATTTAAGTTGGGGAAATTTTCTTCTATGGTCCCAGCAGCTGGGACTCTTCACCTTCTTATAGTCCTATTATTCTGGGATTAAATTTTTTCATAGTATTCTAGTTTATCTGCATGTTTTATGTCAGGAATTTTACAGATTTAACATTGTCTTCAATTATATCTTCTACAGATATTTTCTCCACTCATATCTTGTACTCTGTGGATGATGCTTGTGTCTGTTGGTCCTCCGCTCATGTCTTGTACTCTGTGGATGATGCTGTGTCTGTTGTTCCTGTTCTCCTCCCGAGGTTTTTCTTTTTATTTCCTTCTATGTGGATTTTCAAGTCTTGAGCAGTTTTATTCATTTCTTTCACTTGTTTAACTGTACAATTTTTCACTTGTATTTTCCCTGTACTTCTTTAAGGGATTTAATAGTTTCCTCTTTAAATGCTACTGCCTGTTTGATTGTATTTTCCTATAATTCTTTGTGGGAATTTATTTATTTCTTCTTTAAAGACACCTATCTGAAACCGCCCTCAGTTTCACGAACTGGGTTGTTCCCAGGAGAAGGGACAGGGACCTGAAAAGAGAGGGTTAGAATTGTGAGAGAAATAAGGAAGCCAAGACAAACATTCTGATCAAGGTTCCACTTTACTCAGGGGGGGGCCAGGGTTTTTATAGTAATAATACGAAAGCGAAAGCAAGTCTCTATGGTCCATGATACTTGCATAATGTAAACACTGCAGTACCGGTCAGGCTCCAAAGTCCGAGCAACTCCGAAGCCTTCAGGTGATGGGCAGTCTTGTATCTGGTATCTAAGTGGGTGGACTTCTAAGCAGCTACTTCTGAGGAGAGGTGACAGTCTGCAGAGAGCCTTTGTTTAGCTCCCCAGGTGGGATAGTGGCTTCCAGGCAAAGGTAGGCAATGTGTCCAATGGCTTGGCTAAAGCGAAAGGTAACACCTATCATTTCTATAGTGTTATGTTTAAGGTCAGTTTCTTGTTTTATAATTGGGTTAAGATATCCAGAGATGGCTGTAGTGTAGTAGATAGCTTTGCTCTGAATGTGTCATGATGCCCTGTATCTTGTTGGTTGTGTTCTTATGCTGGCTTTTATCCATCTGTTTGTTTCTGGATGTTCATGATGTATCAGAAAGCTGCTTGATCTGTGTGCTCTCCATGTAGCAGGCCTCCAGTGGGCCACTTTGGACCGGATATTCTTGGTGTAGTAAGCCTGGATATTCTTTGTGCAATGGGCCTAGTCGAGGCCAGCATAGCAGTAGCTGGAAAGTTGAGCTCAGAGAACCACAGGTTAGCTCAGGCCAGCTGGGCTCTTCCCCAGGGGCAGGGATGGCAATGCGGGGTGAAAGGTCCATTACCTCCAAGAGGGCTCATAAAACTAAGAATGAAGGACCTTAGCACATCTCAAGCTTCCAGAGAAAGTAGAGATTGCACTACAAGATATGTGCATAGATAAGGACTTTCTAAGGTCTAAATAGGACTACTGTCCTATAGTAGCTTAGGTACTGTCCTGTAGTAGCTTAAGAAATAAGACAGTTACTCAAGCCATCCTTTGGACTGAGTACAGAGTCCCCAATGAAGGAGCTAAAGAAAGGACACAAGGAGCTGAAGGGTTTGCAGCTCCATAGGATGAACAACAATATGATCTAACCAGTACCTACAGAGCTCCCAGGGACTCAACCACCAACCAAAGAGTACACATGGTGGGACTAATGGCTCCAGCTGCATATGTAGCAGAGGATGGCCTAGTCCGTCAATGGGAGGAGAGGCCCTTGGTCCTGTGAAGGCTCTATGCCCCAGTGTAGGGGAATGCCAGGGTCAGGAAGAGGGAAAGGGTAGGTTGTTGAGCAGGGGGAGGGAAAAGGGAATAGAGGGTATTTTGGAGGGGAAACCAGGAAAGGGGAGAACATTTGAAATGTAAATAAAGAAATTATCTCTTATAAGAAAGAAGTAAGACAATTAAAAACTGAAATTTAGTGAAGCTATTTTTTTCCTATGACAGAGGAAACTATCAACCAGGTAAAGAGTTAGCAATGAGTGTGAAATAAAACTTTTACCACCTATTTTATACAAATAGAAGGGAATTAATATTTAGAATATATAAAAAACCTAGGAAAACTAAATATGAGCAGAGTTCTTAAAACAAGAAATATTAACTAAGACATTTTTTACTACCGAAAATGCTTTCAAAGAGTTAAATTTTTCTTATCTCCATGATTATCTTAATTAATTAATTAACTTTTTGTTTGTTTGCTTTCAATATAACCCAATGAGACAAGAGAGTCAGCAAAACCCCTACTCCCAACAATTAGAAGTCCTCATAATAGCAATGTAACAATATGCAGAGTACCTTGTACAGGCTCCATGTTTGCCACATTAGTCTCTGTGAACTCCTATGAGCTCTGCTTAGTTGATGTCAATGGGCTGTGTTGTCCTAGTGTCCTCGACCCCTCTGGCTAGTACAATTTTTCCTCTCCTTCCATGAGTTTCCCCTGATCTCCAAGGGTAGACACCCAAAGAACTCAAATTTGGGCTCTCTCTTCTCCTAATGTTTGCTTATGTGTATATCTGTGCATCTGCTTCCATCAGTTGACGGTGAAAGCCTTGATTGGGCTATGTACCAATTTATGAGTGTAGCAAAATATCATTAGAAATCATTTTATTTATTTTTTTTCTATCCTACTCTGCACTATCTAGCCTCTGGTCATTCGGTGAGCGTTATGCATAGGCTCCCTCTAGCGGCATAGCTCTCTAATTACACCACAGTCATTCGGTAGCCTTTCTCACAAATTCTGTCCTTGTTTGCACTAGCACATCTTACCAGCAGGATAGATTGTACATCAGAGGATTTTTTGGTTGGGTTGGTGTCCCAGTCCTCCTACTGAAAGCCTTGGCTAGTTACAGAGGATGGCTGGTTCAAGTTTTATTCTCCATTACTAAGAGTCATCAGTAAGGCCACCTTCCTAGAATCCTGGAAGTTTCTACTGCACGAGATTTCTACATCCCTCTCCTCCACTCCAATGCCTTCCAATTTCAGTCTATTCTCATACTTTTACCTGCCATTCCTCACTCCTCCACCCGATCCCTCCTATTCTTATTATCACGTCCAATTGACCCACAAATCTATTGTATTTCCCTTGCCCAGGGAGATCCAAGTATCCTATTTAGAGTCCTTGTTACTTAGTGTTTCTGGATATGTGGATTTTAGCTGATTCTAACTTATTTAAATTCTGATATCCATTTATAAATGAGTATATACCATGTTGTCTTTTTGAGTAATTTACCTTACTCAGGGTGATTTTTTTTCCTAGTTCCATGTATTTGCCTATAAATGTCATAACATTATTTTCTACTTAATATATTTATTTTCTATTATCTATTTATATACTTTTATTTTATATATTTACAAAATATATTTCATTGTTTTATTGTGTTTTAGTAGCTGAGTAACACTCCATTTTGTAAACATATCAAACTTTTTTAATTCAGTCTTCGGTCTAGGGGCATTTACAATATTTCCAGTTTCTGGCTATTATTAATGTAGCCACTGTGAACACAATTGAGAATCTTGCATTGTGATAAGATGGAACATCCTTAGATATATGCCTAAGAGTAGAATATCTGTGTCTTGAAGAAGATCAATACCCAGTTTTCTGAGGAGCAGCCATCTTGATTTCCATGATGGTTGTACAAGTTTGCACTCCAACTAGCAATGGCAGAGTCTTCCCCTTGCTCCACAGCCTCAGCAGCATGAACTATCTCTTGTGTTTTTGATCTTAGATATTCTGACAGTTGTAAGAGGAAATCTCTAAGTAGTTTTGATTTGCACTTCTTTGATGGCTAAGGGTGTTGAACATTTCTTTACATGATTCTCAACCATTTAAGACTCCTCTCTTTGACAGGCACCATGCTGGATGAGATACAATGGGCAAGTGATCTCCCTAGACATAGCCCACCATCTTGCTCAGTAATAATGGGTATATTCTGTAAAGATATGTCCCTAGGGACTTTATCCTGGGATTGCTTCTTGCTACTGATGTGCCTTCTCATGTTTGTCATTGTCATACCTCTCATTTATTTGGCTTGGTGTGAATGAACACCGGGAGACCCTCACTGCTGGTGGATTAATGTGATTATTTCCTGGATGATAGCCCATCCTACTGACCAAATTCCCAGCAGATCCACATAACAACGAAAGTTCTTGAGATATACTGTTTAGATGAATTAATGATTTTATGGAATGCTTTATTTGATTTCAGTAGTTTTAGGAAGTTGGCTTGATTTAAATAATTTTGGAAAGTTAGAATAGTTGATAGAAAGTTTAAAATCGCCAGTGGTGGTGGTGCATACCTTTAATCCCACCATTTGGGAGGCAGAGGCAGGTGGATTTCTGAAATCAAGGCCAGCCTGGTTTACAAAAAAAGTTTAAAGTCAGAATCAGGAACAAAATACGCCCCTTTCTCATAGAATAGCAAAAGCTGCATGTGATAAAGAAAGGAGTACAGTGAGAGTACATGCATTACAAGCAAATAATTGTAGTAATGAGAAAAATAGGCTTGGGACAAGTTGATGGTCAAAGAAAGCATTCACTCCAGGTTGGACACGAGTTCCTTGATTTTGTCATCTAGGGATGTGGTAACAGGTGTTAGGTGTACACCATGAAATACAATGGTTTTAAGCAAAGAATAAATCTATTTTGAGTATAAGATGAAAGAACAGATAATTAGCCAGTCTTAGCTGATCAATACATCAAAAATATGATGTAAGACAGATGACCTGTTCCTTAGTAAATATAGATTGTCCTCAGCTAAGCGTAGGGACAAACATGCTACTACAGACTTGGCCTGCTTAACGTTTGTTAATCTATGACAAGAGAATTACTACTTTGGGGTTACAATAAGCTTGTGGAAGGATAGATAGATGAGAATTGTTTATGTAAATACAAGTTTCAAAGAAGAAATATGTAATCAATAATCCTTTTGTAAGTTCCTCTTGTGTAATGATTTTAATCAGTTTTTGAAGAATAAATTTTTGAGGTGATTGTTTCTAGAGAATATGTAACTTGTGGCTATGAGGTGATTTTATTTCTAAATAGAAAAACTTTGTCATAAGGGGTGTAAAATGTAATTAAGAGAAAAAGTAAAATGTTGGAGCCTGCCTTGTGCTCTCTCTCTCTCTCTCTCTCTCTCTCTCTCTCTCTCTCTCTCTCTCTCTGTGTGTGTGTGTGTGTGTGTGTGTGTGTGTGTGTGTGTGTGTGGTGTGTGCATGTGTGTGCATGTGTGTATGTGTGTATGTGTGTGTATGTGTATGTGTGTGTGTATGTGTATGTGTGTGCACGTGCCTGAGTGCTTCATCTTTCCCCTTCTTTTCTCTAATCATTGACTACCATAGATAACAGCCCCTGTTGTCTCTGGACTGACTCACGTCAGCACCTCCTAGTGCTGAACCCAGTCAACTGTTTTCAGCACTGGCTCCAATCACTGATGCCTTTCTGCCTGCCTCACTTTACCCTGTGGTGTCAAAGGTGGCCTTTCTTATCTTTTGAGAATTCTTCTTGGAAATGTACCCAATTTTTAATAATTTGGGTTTTCTTAATATATAGTTTCTTGAGTTCTTTATATATTTTGAATATTAGCCTTCTATTGGATGTGAAGTTGGTGATATTTTTTCCCATTCTTTTTGTTCCCATTTTGTCCAATTGGTGGTGTCATTTGCCTTATAATACCTTTTCAGTTTCATGAGGTTCCTTGTATTGATTGTTGTTCTTAGTGTCTTACTGTCGGTGTTTTATATTCAGGAAGTTATCTCCCATGCAAATGCACTCAAGGCTATTTCCCATTTTCTCTTCTATCAAGTTCATTGTGTCTGGTTTTATATTAAGGTCTTTGATCTACTTGGACTTGAGTTTTACACATAATAATAAATATGGATCTATTTGCATTCTTCTTAGATTCAGAAATCCAGTTAGACCAGTACCATTTGTTGAAGATGCTTTCTTTTATTTTTAATTTTTTATTTATTATTATTTCTTTTGTAATGTTTTTCCATTGCATATTTCTGTCTTCTTTGAAAAAAAATCAAGTGTCTATAAGTGTGTGGATTTATGTATGTATCTTTGTTTGATCCCATTGATCAATGTATGTATGTTTATGCAAATGACTTTTTTATTACTATAGCTTTGTAGTACAGATTGAAATCAGAGATGATATTTCTGGAAGTTCTTTTATTCTTCAGAATTGATTTAGCTATCCTGGGTTTTGTGGTTTTCCACATAAAACTGAGAATTGTCCTTTCAAGGTCTGTGAAGAATTGGGTTGGAATTTTGTTGGGGATTGCATTGAATCTGTAGATTGCTTTTGTTAGGAGAACCATGAGCATGCAGATCTCTCCATCTTCTAATATCTTTTTCAAATTCTTTCCTCAAAGAATTAAGTTTTTAATCATACAAATATTTCACTTGCTTGCTTTGAATTATCCCGTTACTTTATATTATTCGTGGTTATTGTGAAGGTTTTTTTCCCCTGATGTCTTCCTTTGTCCTTTTGTCATTTGTGTAAAGGGAGCCTACTGATTTTCGTTTTACTTAATCTTATGTTCAGCTACTTTGGTGAAGGTGTGTATCAGGTATGGCAGTTTCCTGTTAGTACTTTAGATATTGCTTTTGCATATTATGATATCTGTGAGTAGTGATAGTTCAACCTTTCTTTTCAATTTGTATCCCCTTGATCTCCTTCACTTCTTTTGTTGCTCTAGTTAGAACTTTGAATACTATGTTGAAGAGAATGAGTGGACAGTCTTCACTTGTTGCTGATTTTATTGGGGTTGTTTTGAGTTTCACTTCATTTAATTTGATATTGACTATAGGCTTTCTGTAAACTGCCATTATGTTTAGGTATGTTTCTCATATTCCTACTTTCTCCAAAACTTTTATGATTAATGAATGTTGGGTTTTGTCAAAGACGTTTTCATCATTTAAGGAGCTACTCACATTTTTTTTCCAGTGTGTTGATATGTTGGATTACACTAACTGATTTTCATTTGTTGAACCATCCATTCATCTCTGGTGATGGATTAAAGTGGAGGATCTATTTTATGTTTTATGTATGCTTGCATTCAGTTTGTGAGTATTTTAAGTAGTATTTTGGCATTGATATTCAGAAGACAAATTGGTGTGTATTTCTTTTTTTGAATCTTTGTGTGGTTTGGGTATCAAGGTGACTCTGGCCTCATAAAATGAATTTGTCAATGTTCCTTGTATTGTAGAATAATTTGAGGAGTATTAGCATTAGCTATTCTTTGAAAGGTTAGTGGAATTCTAAGCAAAAAACATCTAGCTCTTGACTTTTTCTTCTCCCCGATCCCCTGGGCGAATGATTGGACAGCCCAGAACTATAGTACAAAATAAACCTTAAGTTTCTAGATAGATAGATAGATAGATAGATAGACATGCAAGAGAGAGAGAGAGAGAGAGAGAGAGAGAGAGAGAGAGAGAGAGAGAGAGAGAGAGAGAGAGAGATTACTAGAGGGCTGGGGAGATGGTTCAGTAAAGTCAGTAGGTAAAAGTTCTGGGCCTCTCTGATAAGTGGAGAAGATTGGAATACACAAAGTACAATCTACAAACCACAAGAAGAAGGAAGACCAAAATGTGGATACTTCATTCCTTCTTTTTTTTTTTTCTGAGACAGGGT